>NW_023652604.1:0-5210 GCF_015228065.2 Penaeus monodon
TATATAAATAAATATATATATATAAAAATAATATATAAAATAAAATTTTAAAAATATTTTTTATATAATATTATATTTTAAAATTTTTATAAAAATATATTTTAATATATATAAAAATATTTTTTTTAAAAATATATATATTCTATTTTTAAATTTTATATATTATATATATTATAAAAATATATATATATTTTATACTTTTATTTTATATTTTTAAAAAAACAAAAAAAACAAAACCGAGGGCCCAACACCATATATTTATATGTTTGGTTTTGTGTAACGTCTTTATTAAACGCTTTTTGGGAATTCCTATTATACTTGTTTGATATATGCATTTGATTTTATATTTAAAATTTTGCCGTTCCCGTTTCTGTGATCTCTTCGGGTCAATAAGTGAAATCTATCACATCCAGGTCAATTTCATATGCAGTGAAAAGTCCTTTTGTATACTTCCATATGCAAAGACCCTTTTCTTTGGGGCGAAATTTTAACATTAAACTTTGGTTTAGAGTATTTTAGAAAACCTATTATCCTCATCATCGTGAGTGGAACCAAAAAACCCAAAAATTTTCAAAAAAAATTTTGATCAATACTTCCACAGAAAAGGGAAAAATCGGGGAAAATGGAAAAAAATTTTTTCTCTTCTGTGTGTGGTGGGGGTGTGTGTGTGTTTTGGGAATGAAACACGTATATTATACATTATTGTTATTATTATATAATTATTATTAATATTATTAATAATAAAATTATATATATATATATATATTAAAATATTATTAGGGAAATTATAACAGATTTATAATATTTTAATAATATATTTTTAAAAATTTAAATATATTATATTAAATGTAATTTTTTAAAAATAATTAATTAATTAATAAATTCTTTACATATATTAATATATATATATATATTATTTTATATATATAAATTTTTATATACTTTTATAAATAATATATTATATAAAATTTTATTTATATATAAAATTATAATAAATTATATATATTTATAAACATTATATTTATATTTTAAAATATATTGTATATTATCGTTTTCATTCACAACACACCACCCACCACACCACACACAGAAGAAAAAATTTAGGGTTTCATTTGCCGATTTCCGTTTTTGTGGAAAATTTAGTTTTCCATATTTTTTTTGAAAGTAGGGGGTTCGGTTTTCCACTCACGATGAGGGATGGAAATAGTTCTAAAAAATACTCTGAACCAACGTATTATATATTTTAACTGCGCCAAAGAATTTAAGTCATTTGCATAAATATAGAAAAAGGACTTTCACGGCATTTAATTGGGGACACTGGATTGTAGTTTTTTCCTTTTTGCCCTTGAAGAATCAAAAAAGGGGAAACGGAAAAAATTCAAAATATAATATAAAAATGCTATATAAACAAGTATAATTTATGAATCCAAATGGTTAATAATGACGGTTACACACCACACAAAAAAATTATGGTGTGCGTGTCTCTGTGTTAAATATTTAAATAAATATTAATATAATAAATATTTTTTTTTTTTTTAAAAAAATATAATATATAATATAATATATTATAATAATATATATTATAAAATAAATATTTTTATATATATTATATATTATATTATATATATTAATCCCCTATTATCAGATATATATATTTATTACATACATATAAATATAATTATAATATATATATATATATATATAAATATATATTATTCATATATATCAAATATAAAAATATATATTATATAAAATTTTTATATTATATATATTTAATTATATATCATACATATGATATTTTGATTTTATTGTGTAAAAAAGTAAAAATTGATCTCTCCTCCTTCTTCCTTTCTTTCTCTTTCCCCCCTCCCCTTTTCCTCTCTCTCTCTCTCTCTCTCTTCTCTCTTCTCCCCCCGCTCTTCTCTCTTCTCTCTCTTTCTTTTCTCCTCTTCTTCTCTTTATTAAAAATATATAAATTATATATATAATACATAAAATATATAATATAAATAATATATTATATAAAATATAATATATATATATATATACAAATAATATATATATTAATAATAAAATATATTTTTTATATAAAATAATAATATGTATATACAATAATATAAAATATAATTATATAAAAACACCATTTTTATATATATACTACAAAAGAATATAATATCATGTTTGTAACAAAACATGTTATACAACACACACTCAACCAAAAAATACACACATTTTATAAAACTTAATATGTAGATATATAGATAAGGTTAGATATTAAAATTTGGTAATCCCCGTTTTTTTTTTGCTCGCTCTTGATGCTAGGGCTCGGGGGCACTGCGAGAAGGGAAAGGAAAAAAGTTCATCAGGAATCTTGCTGAGGAGGTGAAAGGCCATTTTTTGGTAAAAAGACCTTCGCCCCCCCATCAAGTCCCAGAAAACTGAAAAATCTAAGCCCTCCTCGCAGATGACTGCAGTCCGATCAGCGGATGGACGGATATCTAAGATCATGTTGGGGTTCGTGAACGTTGGGCTGAGTTTTTTGGGGGCAGTTTTTAATCGGGTAGACCCTCCAACAGTTAGCTTGGATGCAAGCGATGTCTCAGTACCTGTGCCGGACCCACCTATCAGCATGGAACCTCCTACCCTAAGGGGAGGTTAGGATGGCTTTGGTCATCCTTCTCTGGAAGGGGAAAGAGGGATCGTTAGGATTGTAGCAACTACCATGGTATTACACTGTTTCAGCATACCGCAAAGTTTTCGCCCACATTCTTCTGAAACGGATCTGCAACCCACCTACTTAGGCATCAGAGACCGGAGCATCTGCATTTACTCCTGGCAAATCCACAATAGACCGAATACTAGCGCTTTGAGTAATTGTGGAAAGGGGCCCTCGTGAGTTTCGTTGCGGGTTGCTTGCAGCCTACATCGACCTCTTTGGAAAGGAATTTGGCTCGGTTGCATCGTGAATCAAATATGGGACTGAGACTCAGGGGAATTCCGACGCAGATTATTGGCTAATAGCAAGCCATTTATACTGGTACTGAAAGTGCTGTAAAGTTGTGGTGGGGGTCTGTCGAACTTCTTCCCTGTTAATTCAGGGGTGAGGCAAGGCTGTGTCCTTGCACCAACAATTTTCAACACCTGTATGGTTGGATAAGGGGCCCTGCTACCTAAAGTCAGTATGGAGCAACACGGGGTTTAAAAATCAAGGTCCCCAGACCTTGACTTTTGCCGATGATGATGCTATCCTATCTGAGTCCCTGGAGTCACTGGTGGCGGATCTTGATGCATTAGCAATGAGGCGAAAAGCCCCTAGGCCTAGAGGTCTCCTGTACCAAGACCAAATTCAGGATTTTGGGGCCTGTTAGGGGAACCTATTCAGTTGATCCATGCTTGCAGCGGGGGACGTTAAAGTTACAGAGATTTTACATACCTTGGTAACATAGTTCCATATCTCTGGGTTGTCAGACAAAGAATCAATAGACGGATTGGTCTAGCAACAGGAGCCATGAACTCGATCAACAAGAGTATTTGGGGTGTCGTACCTATGCAGAAGGGACCAAGTTACGAAAAAAATTCCATGAACAGGTTTGCCAAAACTGGAGAAAGGGGAGAACACATTAATGTCGAATGTCTGAGGGGCAGAAGCGACCTCAAAGGAAAAAGGGAATTATACTCCACACACAGACGAACAGCTAGAGGGTGAGGTGGATGTTGAATGATTTCCCAATCGAATCATGTAGCACGGCTCTTGTCTGCCGAGCGCCCTGAGCGGGTTTTTTTGTCGTGGTGGAAAAGAACGCGTTGAAGCAGCTGTCCAGGGCGTTTTTTCTGAGATTTTTTTTTTTTTTTATTTTCTCGAAACCATTTATCATAAAATAGATGTAATTGTTTTCTAGGCCCAAAGGAAGAAAAACCAGAAAAAATCCCTCTCCCCCCCCAGAAGACAATGGCCATAACCTTTTCCCTTTTGAATGTTCAGTTTTTTGCTTTGACTGTTCCACTTCCCACCGGGGCAGCCACTGTTTTTGACTGAATTTTGTCCTCAGGATCATATGGTAAAAGCCATGTTTTTTTCTCTGTCACAATTCTTCAGAGCCCCTCCCCAATTTTTTCAAATTTCCATTAAAGATTCCCCCTTGTTTGCTGCTGATCTGGCCCAGCAGCCAGGGACCGATTGGGGGGAAAAAGCTTTTTTCCCCCAAAAAACTTTTTTCCCAGAAAGGTATGAGAACCCCCACCAGAGAGTTGGGAATGTTGCTCGGGTTCGGGTTTATGGGGGACATCCTTTAAAATCAGTCGCGAAACAGCATCATTGTTTTCCTGCCCAGCAGGGTCATCTTCAATTTCGTTTTTTTCCACTTTGAGCTACCTACCCAATTTGAGTTGCTGATTTCTTTGGGGTATTCTCTTTTAAAGTTTTTTCCGAGCGTCAATGCTTTGCCTTTTTCTTCCACCGAGTTTTACCATGAATTTAATGTTTGCCCCTGGCCTTGATTTTGGTGGATTCCTGTTGCTTTAATGTGCCTGACTTCCAAAAGGCACCGTCAAGCTTGCATTCTTACCGCATTTAAGGTTTTATGTTTGAACACGTTAGCAGTTTTGGGACAAGAATGTTCAGGGTACTTTAAATAAAAATCCTCCAAAAACAATTTTTAGTTTGGCTTTTTTAACTTTTTGAAGCAAACCCCCGTTATATTATTATTGTATATTATATACATATTATATATATTTATATATATATTTTATATATTAATAATTTAATATAACATTTTTTTATATAATTTAATATTTTTTAATATTTATATGGGAATTTTTATATATTATTTTATAAAGAATATTTTAAAATTATTATATAAATATTATATTTAATATAAATATATAATATTTATTATTAATATATAATATATAAATATTATATTTTAAAATTAAAATTTTTAAAATTATATATATTATTATATATAATATTAATATATATATATAATATATATAATATAATTTTAAAAATATATAATTATTAAAAATTTTATCACACCACACACACACACCACACACACACCCACACACACACACACAAAACCCCACACACACACACACCCCCCAAAAACCCACACACACGCACCAAAATATATTATATATTATATATATATATTATATATATATAAAAATAATATATATATAATAAATGTATATATATAATATATAAATAT
>NW_023652605.1:0-2500 GCF_015228065.2 Penaeus monodon
GAGGTCGAGGGGGTTCGGTCCCGGCCGGCGCGTTTTTTTCCCCTTGGCAAGGAACTTCACCTCGATTGCCTCCCTAGCCACTGGGGGCCCAAGCCACCCCAAAGTCAGTGCCGGGTAAATAGAATGGTGGCTCGTAAAAAACCGGGGGGAAGGGCCGGATAAATAGAGAGAATAAACCCTAAAAGGTCCCCGGGCACTCTCCGTAAAAGGAACGGGGGGACCCTCAGTACTCACTCCAAGATCATCCATGAAAAAACTAAAATTAAGTACTGCTGTGCCCACGGCGGCTCAGACATGACCTACCGTTAAAAGAAGAAGAATATACATATTACATACATATGTATAAATACGTATACATTAAAGTATATAATATATATGAATATATAATTTTAATATTATTATATATATAATATATATACTGTTTATGTATATCTAAATACATATATAGGCCGCGGGGGGCCGAATGGTTAGAGCGTCGGACTCAAGACTGTCACACGGTAATCTATTTCGGGGTTCGAGTCACGGCCGGTGCGTTTTTCCCTTTTGGGGAAGGAATTTCCCTCGATTCCCTCCCCTAGCCACGGGGGGCCCAAAGCCACCCCAAGTCAGGCCGGGTAGATAGAGATGGGACTCATAAAAAAAAAATAATAATAAAAAAAAAAAAAAAAAAACACCGGGCGGAAGGCAAGGGCAAACCCCGTTAAAATTTTCCAAAAAAAAATCAGGGAAAGCCCAGATCGCCAAGCCGCGGTGCCAAATAGTAGAGATGGGGCTAAAGATGTCACGACGCAATCTAAATTTCGAGGGTTCAGCCCCGGGCCGGCGCGTTGCCCCTTTGGGCAAGGAACTTCACCCGTTTGCCTACCTAGCCACTGGGGGCCCAAAGCCGCCAAGTCGTGCTGGTCCCAACCCCGGGAAAAAATAGAGACAATGATTACCTGAAAGGAAAAACCCCGCACCCCCGGGGAAAAGGGAAAACTGGGGCCCTACCACTACTCACCCCAAGAGCATCACAACATAAAAAAAACAAATTAAGTATCATGCTGGACCACGGCGGCTCAGAAGAACCTACCGTTAAAAGAAATTATATATATAAACATATACCTATATCTACACTTATAATGGGTATAAAATATGCATATGCACAAACCTATATATATGTATATATATGTGAAGTATATATTTTACTATTACTTCAGGGTATAACTTTGCATACAACATCCCTAGGCACACACGCGCGCGCGCACACCACCACCCACAAAACACACACCACCCCACACACAACCCACAAAACACACATAATACATAAAAAGGTATTTTAATATATATATATATATATATATTAATTATATATTATAATATACATATATGTTTTATATTAATATTGTATTTATAAAATATACATAATTGTATATAAATGTGTACATATGTTCCAATATATACATATACATATTCATGCCTACAGACAGCCAAACTGCCAAAATTATTTGGGACTTAGAAAACAAAACATTGTAAACCTCCGATGATGTCATCTTGATAACCGAGTGATAGGGCCCACATGAACCTTGGTTAAAATCACCAGACACGTGTCATTTCCCTATTTGCACATCCCCCCTTGGGGTGAAAGCGGACTTTGTATAAAATGAGTTATATAATACAGTCCTGGGAAAAAATAAAAGTTTAAAATTATTTGTAAATTTAAATTTAAAACTGTAAATGAATTTCAATTAAAGTTAAGATGCATCAGATATAAAAAATGAACTCATACAAATTTAAATTTTTCATTCTAGTTGCCTCATCATTTTAAGCATATTACCTCTGGCCGGGGATCATTGCAGCAGAATTGTGCTGGCCATGAACCAGGTCCCCTGCCTCCCCCCATTCCCCATTCTACCTTATTACATGGAAAATTCTCATTCGACAAGCGAGTAAATGTACACAAATCAAAGACAGTGCTCAACCCTCAGGCTTACCAACTTTTTCCCCTTCCAAAAGTTTTGTGAATTAGGTCTGTAATACAATAACGGTAGTTCATAAATTTGCTTTTCACAATTATTAGGAACGCAAAATATTCCACAATTATTGTGGAACACAAAAAAAATATGAACTAATCAGGGTTTTAAAGGGAAAACTGAGATTAACTAGATATATTATTACAATCTCTCACCAACCATCACCATCACCTCACATAAACATCATATCATCATCATCATCACTCATTCCCCTCCCATACCATCTTTATCATTACATTTCATTTCATTATCATTTTCTTTCATCATCATCATTATCTCATCATCTTTAATTTATGAAAAAGTATTTCGATTTAAATTGTTAAACTAATTAATTTTTTAAAAGTTCGAATAATTTTGCCCACATGAGTTATTTGCTTACTTTAAAGATCGTATAGAGAAATTATTTAAATTTAAAAGACACAGCTTTTTAGCTGTGAATTGTTAAAGTTTTTCTAACGATCTACGTGCAGCTTTATTTTGAAATTGCC
>NW_023652606.1:2500-5210 GCF_015228065.2 Penaeus monodon
CCCACCACACTTTACAGCACTTTCAGTACCAGTATAGAGGCTTGCTATCAGGCCAATAATCTGTGTCGGAATTCCCCTGAGCCTCAGGATCTCCCATAGCGATTCCCGATGCACCGAGTCAAACGCCTTCTTGAGGTCGATGTAGGCTGCAAGCAACCCACGACCAAACTCACGACGGCGTTCCACAATTACTCGAAGCGCTAGGATACGGTCTATTGTGGACTTGCCAGGAGTAAATCCAGACTGCTCCGGTCTCTGGTGCCTCAGTAGGTGGTTGCGGATCCGTTTCAGAAGAATGTGAGCGAGAACCTTGCCTGGTATGCTGAGCAGTGTAATGCCACGGTAGTTGCTACAGTCCCATCGATCCCCTTTCCCCTTCCAGAGAGGGATGACCACGCCCCTCAGCAGGTCAGGGGGAATGGTACCAGACTGCCAAATGGCAGTCAGGACTGTATGCAGGCCCCGAGCCATAGGTTCACCCCCAGCCTTTAGCAGTTCAGCAGGGATATCACATATGCCTGCAGCTTTCCCACTCTTCAACTTGGAAATCGCCAGCCTAACCTCTGTTAGGGAAGGAGGTTCCTCGCTGATGGGTGGGTCCGGCACAGGCACTGAGACATCGCTTGCATCCAAGCTAACTGTTGGAGGATCCACCTGGTACAACTGTTCAAATACTCAGCCCAACGTTCACGAACCCCAACATGATCTGAGATGATCCGTCCATCCGCTGATCGGACTGCAGTCATCTGTGAGGAGGGCTTAGGGTTCAGTTTTCTCAGGGCTTGGTAGGCAGGGCGAAGGTCATTTACCAAGAAATGGCCTTCGACCTCCTCAGCAAGATTCCTGATGAACTGTTTCCTTGTCCCTTCTCAGCAGTGTCCGAGCCCTACGCACCATGGAACGACGCAAGACTTGATTCCCATTAGCCGAGCCTTGCGACACGCTTCAGTGGCCTCTAATGTCTCCAGGGAGATGGTATTCTGCCTTGTCCTTGGGCGTACGCCAATGGACTCCTGAGCTGCTTCGAGTGTTATGCGCTTGAAGGACTCCCACAGAGCAACTGGATCCGTCAGGTTGCTGGTTTCTGAGAATCGATCAGAGACTGCCGTGGCGAACCCACGGGCACACTCCTCCTCCCTTAGTCTGTCCAAGTGAAACACCTTAGGGTGGCCACTGGAGGGACGGGGAGTTTTGAAGTGGACCCGCAGGGTAGCCACAAGCAGCCTATGGTCGGTGCCACAGTCTCAGCACTCCGGTAAACCCTGCAGTTCTGGAGGATCCTCCATCGCGTGCTCACAAGGATGTGGTCGATCTCCTTGGCCACTGTACCCGTATCGCTGTACCAAGTCCAGCGATGCGAGTTGGAGCGCTGGTACCAGGAGCCAGAGATCCTCATTTTCTGGGACCTAGCAAAGTCCCGGAGAAGGAGGCTATTCTCGCTGCTGGGATCAGCTCCCGAGCCATGGGGCCGACAGACATCTCGTAGCCAGCTCGGTCACAGCCGGATACCGCATTGAAGTCGCCCAGAACAATGCGAATGTCTCGCCGGGGACAATCGTCTGCCACAGATGCGAGTTTGGCGTAGAACGCCTCTTTCACATCGGTTTTATGTACATCGGTAGGAGCGTATACAGCAATAAGAGACATGAAGCCAAAAGCATGCTTCAGTCTCAATGCCATGATACGCTCATCAACCGGTGTCACCTCGACTACCGCAGGCTGAAGTCGACTGGAGATGGCTATGGCTACACCCTGGAGGTGGTGACCATCGCTGCGGCCCGACCAGTAGTAGGTGTAACCACCCACACTGATCGTGCTGCTACCAGGTCTTCTCACCTCTGAGAGGGCAGCCACCTCAACTCCCAGTCGCTTCAATTCCCGCGATAGCAGAGGTAACCGCTCATCCTGCCGCAAGGACCGGATGTTCCAAGCGCCTACCCGGAAAGCACGCCTGAGGTTAAGCCTCGGGTGGTCACTCCGGGTGCACGCCACCTCTGCCGCACCCGCCAACACAGCCCCAGATAAAGGGGGTCGGCAGGCTGTGGGACCGCCTATCCACCTGTGGGGTTCCCGAGGGCTTTCCCCCACAAGCTTCATGGTGGGTTTGGCGCCTGCCGGGGCGCAGGCGGGACGAGTAACTCTCGCTCCAATCCTGCACCCCGACATTTGCCCTCCCAGCGGGACCCACAGCCCGCCTTACTTGCTGGGTGGGAGGGACAACACCCCTCCCCCCAGCATTTCCATTTAAAAACGACGTTGCCAGAGGGTCATTCTGGGGGGAGGAGGACTGGCAAGGCCCACCTCCCCCGAGCCGCCCCATTTCCCCCGGGTGGCTAGGGGGCAGGAGTTGGTACGAAGCCAGAGCGTGTCCACACGCCGGTGGGCCATAACTCCGTACCTCTGGGGCCTCCTGCTGCTCCGAGATCCCCACAGATTTAGCCTGGGACCGCAAGGTACCCAGTTACCCATGGGTGCCACGAGGAGGCACTGCAGAAGTCTTAATGATGGAGAGGCTGTGACCTGGCAGGGGAGACTTATGCAGAAGCTGCTCCCTTTTTCGCACTGGGCTAGCCAGGGGTGGAAGCTGCAAGCGAGAAGGCATGCAAGCACTTAACACTATCTAGGCTACCACACCATCGCTTCACATCACCATGCACGTGAAGCACCCACCCATACAAATATACATACATATTATTATATATATATATAA
>NW_023652607.1:0-5209 GCF_015228065.2 Penaeus monodon
AAACAAAAAAATACTATATATTATATAAAATATATTAATATATTATAATATATTAAAATATATTATATAATATTTCTCTATTATTATATATATAAACTATACATTATATTATTATATATTATATATATATTTTATATATTTATTATTATATAAAATATTATCTATAATAACTCTAATTTTAATTTTTTAAAATTAATTCATCTATATATTATTAAATAAAAATCTTCTATTAAAAATTTTATAATATAATATAATAATAATATATATCTAATATTTTTATATTATCTTTTTTCATTTTTAATATATAATACCTTTTATTTTTAAAATTTATATCTCATTATCTCTTTATTCCCCTTTTATATATATTTTTAAAATCTATATATATAATATTTATTATATAATACAACCCTTTATTTTATATCTATATTATATTTTTATATATATCTTACATTTTTATTTTATACCTATCTTTATTATATATCAAAATTACATTTTTTATTATATATTTAATTAATTATATTATATATTTATAAAACCACAAACCCCCCATATATTATGTCACCACATACACACCACACACACACCCCCACACACACACCACACACCACACATTTATATATTATGTGTGTGTGTTGTGTGTGTGTGTGTGTGGTGTGTGTTGTTGTGGGGGGTGTATGTTGTGTACTTATTATGTGTGGGGTGTATATTATATATATATTTATATATATATATAATATTATATATAAATGTTTTATATAATATATAATATTATATATTTAAAATATTAAATGTATTATATATATATAAAATATATATATTTTTTATTATATATCTGTATTATTTAAACTTTATTTATTATTATCTTTTTCATATATAAATGTTTTAAAATTTATATATAAAATTTTATTTTAAATGTATTATTATATTTTAAATGTTTATTATTTATAATTTTTTATTTAATTTCTTTTTTTTTTATTTTATTATTTTTTCTATATATAATTCTATTATTATAAATTATCTTTTTCTTCTTTTACCCTCTCTTTTTTTTTTTTGTTGTTTTTATCTTTTTTTATTTTTATTTATTTTTTTTTTTTTTATTTTCCCCCCCTTTTTTGTTTTTTTTTCCCTTTTTATTTTTTATTTTTTTATATTTATATTTTTATTCCCCCCTACTTTCATTACATCGTATTGTCATCCCTTTTTGATTTTTACAAAAAAAAAAAAAAAAAAAAAAAACTATTATTTATTTTAATTTTTTATATTATAATTTTATATAAAATTATTTATATACCACATTATATAAAATTTATATATAGATTATAAATATTTTCTGTTTTAATAGTATATTTTAATTTGTGTGTGTGTGTGTGTGTGTGTGTGGTTGTGTGTGTGTGTGTGTGTGTGGGGTGTTTGTGTGTGTGGGTTTTTGTGGGGTGTTGTGTGCACCACACACACACACACACACACAACACAACACCCCACCACACACACACACACCCACCCACAATAAAATTATATATATAAAATTATAATTATATATATTATATATGAATAATATTATACGTAATATATATATATATATTATATATTATATATATATTTATTATTTATATTTTTTTATATATATTACACACGCCGCGCATGAAACCAAATTCGACGGGCGCTGGGGCCTTTTTGGTGCGCGGTGCGGGGGCCCCTTTAATGTGCGACGCCTTTTTCCCCGTCCAGCCTCGTTTTTCTAAGGTCGATATGACCTTAAAGTGCTGAAACACGTTTTTGGGGGAAAACTGTCCCTTTAAAACGAACTGACTGTGGTAAAAAACATTAATGGTGACTTATTATTTTTATTATTTATTATTTTTAGTTTTTTTGTTACTAAAAGATCGTCATTTTAAAGTTCTTCTTGTTGATTCTTTTGTCATTTAGAAATGGCGATCATTGTAAATCACCTTTTCCCGCTCATTTTATGTCATTTTTCTAGTTATAGAAAACATTTTTAGAGATTTAAACGTAAAAAATTGATAGCGTCTTGATGGATAAACCCTTGATACCCACCCTGATAACAGGGGCCAAAAAAGTCTATCAAATAAGTTTTAATAACATCCCAATATTGATGAAAATTGCCAAAAAAAGTTCATTAATAGAGGCCAAAATATCGGGATAAGATCCAAATGGTTTTTTAATTAAAACACGAAAGCACTTTTTTCCCGAATACACCCCCAATTTCGTTCGAACTCCTCGTTAGGTTTGCGAAAAAACGTAAAGAATTCAGAAATTATAAAAAAAAGGTCTTAGACTTGGGCTCTTGAAATGACGGAAACGTAAATTACGGCGCATCAGGCGGGATCCTAGTTTGCCTCCCGTTAATTCCCACTCCGGTATTCTTGCTTGTGACCCCTTAGTTCGCATATGATTGCGCCCTCAGCTTATCGGCGCTTCCGATGGCTCTCTTGGGCTCCATCCTGCGTCAGCTTTGATGGCTTTTTTTTTATTCTTTTTCAAATGATATAAGGGATTTCGCATAAGGGAAAGTGGTGCTGTTGATGTTCTGTTTCGTTTTTTTATGGCCCTGCTTGCTGTCTTTCGCTAATAGTTTTTTTTTCCTGCTTTCAGGTCGTCTGGATTAGCTCGCGAAAGAGTACTGTAAAATACACTTTTTTGTGAAGGGGGGAGCAGTGCGTGGTGGGGGTAAGGGGGAAAAGTGTGTATATATATTTGTATATTACCACATACATACTACACACACCCACCCCCCACACACACCCACACACACACACACACACAACCACCCCACACACACCACCACCCCAAAACACAAAAAAAAAAAAAAAAGACCACACAAAGACACACACACCCATATAAAGAACACACACACCACACTCCACATATATTATAGTAAAATTATATTTGTATATATATTAATATAAGTGTATATTAATATATATACTATAAATTTCATATATATAATATATATATATTTAAAAAAATATATATATAATATATATATTATATTATTATATATATTTTAATATATAATGTTTTATTTTAATGTAAAATATGTATATTGTATATATTATATGTATAATATGTAATATATTTTATATAGTTTTTGTATGTTTATGTAATTTTAATATATTTCTATTTGTTTTTTGTTCCTATATATAAATTTTATTTATATTATTATATTATTAATTTGTTGTTGTATATGTATGTATGTATTTATGTTTTTAATTATGTATTTTGTATTTTTTGTTGTGTTTATTTTATTTTTTTTTAATTTAATTTTAAATTAAAAATATTTATATTATTTGTGTGGTGTTTGTGTGTTGTTTGTTTATATTTTCTATTATTTTTTTTTTATTTTTTTATTACTTATTCTATATTTTCCCTAATCACACATTTTATTATATTATATATTATAAAATTATTAATATATTATAATATATTACATATTATGCACACATATATATCACCAAAAATACACACTATATTAACATTATATCACATAATATATACCACTTAGTGTGTATATAATGTTATATTGTGTGTATATAATGTATAATTATTATATTATATAGTGGATATATATATGTGGTCATATATTTTTTGTTATATATATTTATATTATTATATATATATTTAATTATATGTAAAATATATACTGTGTGGGTTATATGTATAATATATAATATATTATATATATATATTTTTTATATATATATATTAAATTAGGAAATTACATTGTTTTTGTTATATATATTATATATATATAATATATATATTGTTTAAATATTAAAATTTTATAAAATTTATATTTTATATTTCGTATAGTATATTATATATAATTATATCTATTATTATTAACTTACCTTTTTATTTATATATTATTATATTTTATAAAATATATTATATCTATTATTATTTATTTTGTTTTTGTTGTATATATCCCCCCCTTATGTTATTTATATTTTTAAATTTAAAATTGTATGTATTATTTAAGTGTATTTATCTATTATTTTGGGGTGTATTTATGTTACTTATATGTATATTACGTAATCATCAAACGCAACACCCCACACACACACACACACCACACACCACACACCCCACACACTATATATAATATAATTATATATATATATATTATTATTATGTTTATATTATTTTATATATAATTTAAAAATATATAAACATGTATATTATAGTACATTTACCCGTTAATATACAGCATATATTATTATATATTAATAATAATTTTAAAAATATATATTATTTTATATATATAACATTTACACACGGGTTTTTTTCTATATATAAACTAAATTTTAAATTTTATAAATATAACATATACATAATTGACTTAATACAGTACATACACAACCCACACAACACACACACACCCCCACACACATACCAAAAACACATCACATCACACACACCACACAACAACCCCACACACACACACACACACCACAACACAAAACACACCCCCACAAACAAAACATACCTACACATCCCCACCCCACACACACATATTTATTGGGATTATATAATATTATATATAATAATTTAAAATTATTTAAAATTTATAATTCTGTGTTTATTGTATATATTATATTTAATTATTTTTTTTTTTTATAAAGTATTTTTTCATATAAATTTTAAAATTAAATTTTTAATTATTATTTATATATTATATATTTGTATAAAATTATTTGTTATTATATGTGTTATTTAAAATATGGGAAGTTGTATATATGTGTACAATATATTATTATACTACTCATACACACACCACCCCCACACACACCAAAAACCCCACACCACACACACACACACACACACACACACACACACACACACACAACAACACCCCCCTTTATATATATAATTTATATAAAATAATATATATATATATATATATTATATATTCATATATTTTATTCTATATATTTATTATTTTATATAATAATTATATATTATATTATATTATTTATCTTATATTATATTCCCCCTATTTAAATTATGTATGTTATTTTATTATATATATATATATATATATATATATATATATATATATTTGTATTATTTTTTTTTTTATGTATGTTTTTTTTATTTTATTTAAAAAAAATTTTTTTATATCTATTATATATATTTATTTTATATTTATATATATAAATTTTATTATTCTATTTACTTTATATTAAAC
>NW_023652609.1:0-2500 GCF_015228065.2 Penaeus monodon
TTTTTTATTTGTTTTACATTAAAAACCTTTTCAAAAATTTTTAAAAATTTAAAATTTTACTTATTTTTTTAATTTTTTTAAATTTTTTTTAAATTTTCTTTAAATTTTTTGTAAAATTCTTTTTTTTAAAATTAAGGGTTTTTTAATTTTTTCTTTTTTTCCTTTTTCTCGTTAATTTGCTCTCCACTCTCCCCCTCCCCCCTTTTTTTCCCCTCTCACACCCCCTCGTTCCTCACACTATTTTCTATAATTTAAAAAAAATGTAAAAAAAATAATAACTTTCACGGGGAACCCGTACACTCTCTTAACCATTTAATTTTTTGCCCCCATGGGAAAAAAAGATTGCGGATTTTCATCCCCAGTTTTTCCCCTGAACGGGAAAGGGAAAGTCTTTTGTAAAGTAAGTTATTTACTTTTAAGGGCCTTATACAACAATTCATTAAGTAAATTTTTTTTGTTTTCCTGTTGTTTTTTCTTGTCTTCGAGAATATCTGACTATCTTTTTCTCCAGAGAGTAAAACGTAAATTAGTAGGGGCATTTGGTAATGAAAAGCCCCATAAATTTTAAACCCAAGCTGCACAGACCTGTTTTGCATGCGTTTTCAGAAAATGTTTTTTAAACGTGCATTATAAATATATATATAATATTATTTTAATATCTTATATATATATTAATATATATAATTCCTTTGCAACTTCTAAAAAATGGAAGGGGGGGGGGAGGGGTGCTGTCCCTCACCCCCAGCAAAAAGGTAGGCTGGGGGTCCTGTTGGAGGGAAAATTTGGGGGGAATTTGGAAATGTTTGCGATTAAGGTGGTGCCCTCCGGGATGAGAAGGCTGGAGCAGAAAAAACAGTAGGGGGATACACCTATACGGGTGGGGCCGCAGTGTTGGCACCACTTCCAGGGTGTAGCCTAGCCTCCCAGCGACTTTAGCCTGGGGCATTTTGAGGTGACACTGGTGATGAGCGTTTAGGCATTAAGACTAAAGTGCCTTTGGCTTATGTCTTTTATTGCTGTAATGCTTATGCTTTTTTGCAAACTCATGTGAAAGAGGCTTTCTACACCAAACTCTCCTGTGCAGACAATTCCCCCCGGAAAGATATTCGCATTTTTGGGGCAAAACTTCAGGGTGGTATCCGCGTGACCGAGCTGGCTTGATGTCGTTGGCTCCCATGGCTCGGGAGCTATCCCAGCACGAAAACAGCCTCCATCTCTGGTTTTCCGGACCAGCGCTCCAACCTGCACACTGGACTGGGATGGAATAGGATATGGCCCAAGGAGATGACCACATTTTGTTTGCACGCGGTGGCGGATTCCAGAATGTAGAGTTTTTCCGGAGGTTTGTTCTGTGGCACTAAAAGGTGGTTGTAGCTACCCCAGGGGCCCCTTTAAAAATCCCCGTCCCCCCAGGGCCCCTCTAAGGTGTTTCACTTGGGGAAAATGAGCGCGGGAGTTTGCCCTTTTTTACCAGGCAGTATTACCCATTAACGAAAATTGAAACCTGATGGACCGGTTGCTCTGTGAGAGTTCTTTAATGCAAAACACTCGAAACAGCCAGGAGTCCATTGGCATACGCCTGAGGGCAAGGCAGAATTCCACCCCTGGAGCACTGGAGGCCACGAAGTGGGTTGCCCGGTCAGTTTAATGGCAATCAGGGCTTGCATTGAATTTTGGGGCGTAGGGCTCAGACTGTAAAAGGGGCAAGGAACGTTTATCAGGAATTTTACGAGGAGGTTGAAGGCCATTTCCCGGGAAAAAACCTTGCCCTGCCTACCAAACCCTGAGAAAGCTGAACTCAAGCCCCCTCGCGATGACTGCAGTCGACAGTGGATGGATGGGTCATCCAGATCATTGGGGTTTTTTGAAAGTTAGGCGAGTATTTTGAGCTTGTGAGTAGAAAGGTGTGGTCATTTCCCCTTGGAATGGGAAGGGGATCGTTGGGAGTAGAATTCCGTGGCATTTCACTGTTCACATCCCCGGAAAGTTTTTGCCCAATTTTCTGAAAAGATCGCGACCACCTACTAAGGAGAGACTGGACTCTGGATTTTCTCCTGGGAAGTCCCAAAAGACCCAATACTAATACTTTGAGTAATTTTTGAAATCCGTCTTGATTTGGTCAGGGGTTTTTGCTTGCAGCCTACATCGACCTTGAGAAGGCATTTGATTCAGTGCATTGTGAATCGCTATGGGAGATCCTGAGACTCAGGGGAATTCCGACACAGATTATTGGCCTAATAGCAAGCCGGTACAAAAAGTGCTGTAAGGTATGGTGGGGATCTGTCAAACTTTTTCCCTGTTAATTAGGGGAGAGGCAAGGCTGTGTCCTTTGCACCAACACTTTTCAACATCTGTATGGACTGGATAATGGGCAGAGAAACTAGCCAAAGTCAGTGTGGGGGCAAACGGGGGCGATATCAAGGCCCTCAGACCTTGGACTATGCCGATGATGTTGCTAACCTATTGAGTCCCTGGAGTCACTAGTGGCGGCTCTTGATGC
>NW_023652610.1:2500-5209 GCF_015228065.2 Penaeus monodon
TTTGATCACCGAAAACCAAATAAAAAATGGAAACCTATTGGGGAAACGTAAAAATGGGAGGGGAGTACCCCAAGGGTTGACCATCTACCCAAAAAAAAATTACTTCACCCTTCCCAAAAATCTTACTATATTTATTAGTGATGTACCAATCATTACACACCTTTCAAAAAATTCCCCCAAAATAAAGGGGTTTTCCCCCCCAGAAAAATCCGCTGCCCCTAAAAAAGATCTGAACTGGTTTAAAAAAAAAAAACGAAAATGTTTCAAAAATCTATGTCAATAGAAAAAAATACCCGCTTATCATTGATAACAAAAATATTTTTTCCAAAAGGGAGTTTCCCCGGACTGTACAATGAGCAAGAGCCAAACCATGCTAAAAAAAACTCAAAGAAGCAACCCTCATCGGGAAATGTAAAAAAATACTCAAAATGCAGCAGAAATGAAAAAATTTAATTTTACAAAAGCCTTTTCTCACCCCCGTGTTTGAATATCCGCTAATCCACTAAAATCCCCTCCAAAAAAAAATTTGAAATCCAGGCAAAGCAAAAAAAGCCGGGCTGATAGCTGTAAACAGTACCTCATAAATTTTTAAGGAAAACATCCACGACTGTTTTGAAATTTAAAAGAAAACATACAGACCCAAGAACTACTGACGAACTGGGCAGACGGAAAAACAATGGAAAACCACTTTTCCCTAACAAAGTAAATTTTCTCAAAACCAATCCCCTAATTTGTTCCCCGCAGCTTACCCAACCACATATACAAACATTAACCTCATCCGTGCGAAGACTCACCAATGAGGTCGACCTACTTCCTTAATGAAAAAGAAAAAGAAAAAGATACAAAGAAAGGTAATATTTTCACCCGAATCCCCTTTTCCCCCCAGGTTTTCGGAGAAAGAAAGACAAAAAATTGTACTTTTACTGAAACTGCAATCTTACCCACTAGTTGGGCTATACAGGGTAGAAGAGCAACTACAGAGAAAGAAGAGATGAGAGAAGTATCATCTAACGTTCCCGGCATTTTAACTCTTTGTGGAAAATGCAGGGAGAGGGAGAAGAAACTACTGACTACTGTTGCAAACCCTGCCCCTGTGTTTTATGGTGGCCTAGAGGCAGAAGTGAGCAGTGCGGGGGGGGGGGAACTGCATGATAGAAAGATAGATTATTCCTTCTGTACATCTCGATACTAGGTAATGATGTTTAAATATATGTACTTCCTGCTCCAAAGCCATAATATACTATGTAAGAGTTAATTTTCCAGGAGAAAAAGACACTTCTGCCAATATAGCCACCAAAACAAAGCAGTGCAAAGATGGTTACCCTTTAACAACTTCAAGTGAGTTACAGTTTACAGCAAAACTTTTGCAAGTGCTCTCAAGACTTGGAATGGTACTTTTTGTACCAAAACAGAGAATTTACCAAGCTGCTATCAGGACTGCAGCACCAGCCGGCAAGATTAGCTCCGACCATAATCTGTACAGCAAAGCTCAGGACAGTGAACTGATTTATCAGCTTCTTTTGGGCCTTTTATCACCCCTAGAGGATGGTGGTACTCGCCCGGGAGCGGTCTCTGATCCCCACGCCTCTTGTAACAGACAGCCTCAATTCCTGAAAAACAGGGAACTTCGCCCGGCATTCTAAGGGCCAGTGTCAGGTGTAATGAACACTTGGACAAAGAAGTAAGAATACCCAAAATTCGTCTGTGACCCCCTTTGTATACCTCACCTACTTGGTCCTTTACGCATATGTTACTTATGTATACCTCATTAATTAGTCTTTAGCTGGTAAGACAATTAGTACTTAAATATTTTAGAAAGATGATATTTTATTTTCTTAGAAAGACGATTCTTTATTTTTCTATTTTTGTATCAGGTACTATATGTTTTATATTATACACTAAGATAGGAAACAGTATAAAATGTGCGATATTACCCTACAAAAATTGGGAGTTTTCTTTTTTTCCCCCAAATGCATTCTCTTTAATTGAAAGGTACGCAGTTATATTCACTGTTGCTTTTTATATTAAGGTTCCATAATGGATATTTTAATGAAGAAAAACCCAAAATTTATTAAATTTTTTTTCTGGAGAAATAATTTAAGTTCGGTATTATGCATGTATGGAGTAAAACGAAACATATGCTTGTAATATATTGTTACCCCGACCGCCTCGTCTCCTGCCACCAACACAAGCAGGCTAGGTAGACGGCGTGCTATCCCCCGGGTCGTGAACATGAAGCTCCAAAGCACCGAGCACCACAGCGTCCCAAACCACGTGGGGAAACCCAAATGCGGCAGGGCACGAATAACCAAATGACATCTTTCTTTATTTACACAAGTTATTTACCCGTACACTTTTTAGCACATACAGGGAAACCCGCGGCACATGCACGATACGCTTATAACAGGGAACCAGTTTATCAGGTCACAAAAGGACACACGAGGGCTCACAGGGCAGCACCAACCTCTCCTGGCTTTCCCTGCTCCTCCGTCACCCACTTGTCATTTTTCCCCGTCCTCATGTTAACAAGCCCAGTCATCTTTCATGTTAACATGTTTCGCACGAGACAAAGACCCTGGCGTCATATGTAAACCCGTAAATGTTAAATTTGATATACAATGTAAAACCCTGATATTATTAAACCAAGAGAGGAGAAACGAAAAAATGCCTGATAAAGCCCGAAGGGTTAGTAAATTTTTAAATACAGAA
>NW_023652611.1:0-30987 GCF_015228065.2 Penaeus monodon
GACAAACTTACGTTGTGGATCTTGACAATCCGGATCGACTTGCCCCCCATACCATAATCCTTCTGATGGACCAGACACATCTTCACACTCGACTACCCTCTAAGTGATTCCACCTTCTGAGTCATGTATTTCTTTCCTTTAATATCTTGTGTATTTTTGCTTGTCCTGCAGTGAGTAACTCATTGAGTGATGCTGATGACAGGTCAACGTCAGCAGAAGAGAATGTTTGACTGTTGCTCTCTCTCGCACTGCTACCAGCTCTGTTCGTCCCGTAGTCAGACAGAAGCCAAGACGATACCGGTCGGTTTGTATTCACCTTCGAGCCACTGTGCCTAGTGAGCTCTCTCTGGATATCTTCCAACGGCCGCCAATTCCCAGATCCACTCTGTTTTTCCACCAGTCTTTTCAGTTTGGCTGCGTCTACTAGAGGAGGATCGATTGCTAAAATATACTGGACAACGGGGTCTTGCAACAGAGTCTGGTCAAGAACAACAGACAGTCCAGACCTCGGCCGAACTGATTGCACAGCAATGTCACTATCTGCCAGCCAAGAGTTGTTCTTCAGTATTTCGTCGTTTTTTATCATGTGAGGAATGTCGCTTCTCACAACAGAACTGTGTAAGATCTTTTGAGGATCAAACTCAACTAGACTCGGTCCAGAACTAGTCCACCAACACAGTGATGGACAATAGACACGGTATGTGAAGGCAGAGGTGCCTTCTGGGCCATTGGCATTTCCGCTTCTGTCGCTCGTATTAGCGGCGACGGCGGCGATGTCGATTCTGCTCGTGTTACTCGCGGTTTCGCTCTCTTCGTGACTACGATCGCTGCCGGTGGATCTCGGTCGTTTCAAATGGCTTTTTCTTATTACAGATATTTGCTGCTGGCATTGCTTGACAAGAGACATTCTGGCACATCGCTTCAGTGATTTCCAGACTGCATCATTATCTCTCCATGATGTGGATGACATTAAATCACGAGAAATTGAAGTACTGTTGACACAGCTACCCCCAGTGGAGGAGCGTACACTGTGTCCCTGGTATCCCACCTCATCGGCGATGACGATGAGTTTCTTGCCAACAACGTACGACAAATTGGCCTGCGTTGATCCCGACGACCCCCCTGCATCATTAAAGGACGAGATGTTGACATCAGCCACCGCTTCCCAGAAGCATTGCTTGAAGAGGAGAACCACTGCAGTCTTCAAGTTATTTCCATCTGTTCCAACCAAGACTGTTAGCATTTTTTTCGCGAGGTTTAGGCCCACAATGGCAGCCGTGTATGTGAGGTGATGGGCCTTGGTCCCGTCTCCCGTAGCTACTACACTCATGAACCCACCAAAATTCAAAAGCTGTCGTGTGATATGGAGTAAGTGTAATTGTGGCATTCCCGTCTCTTGGTCAACCAGGTTCTTGTAACACTTTCGTAATGCCAAGTGTCCGACTTGGTCGACTTCAGACCCACCGACAGTTAACTGGAAACCTCTCTTTACCAGGCAGTATAGGATAGACAGGAATACGAAGTCTCCATCACTGCAATACAACGATGGAGGTTTGAGGTTGGATGGTGAAGATTTGCCTCTAGTGTCTTTTCGCCCGTCATCGTCGTCATCGTCGTCAACAACAACAACATCATCATCATCATCATCATCATTAGATCTCCATTCACACCCTACTCGCTTGCCATCAATTTCACCATCATCAATACCATTTGCATCTCCGCTATTACCGTCTGACATCTCAACCACTGACCCACTTGTTACTGACCAGTAATCGCTGGACGATTTTGCTTTACCACCAGCATTCCTAAGCCGCCCCATATGCTCGAGGATAGTTAGACCACGAGCCCCGGGTGGACCTTCGATTGATGTGAGTAGCATTGCCGCTTTCGAAGCTGAATCAAGCAGGGATGAGAAGACCAATTGTTTTTCAACACTCAATTTTGTCCTAATGTGTGTGTCAGACATGATCGTGACCATATCTAGGCGTCCACCCAGCAAGTACTTGCCGTCGATAACGAATACGCGATTGTTTTCAAGTGGGAGACAAGTATTGGCTGTGAGTCCCATTTTTACAGAATACAAAGTCCCTTCGCGAAACAGAGTCTCGGTTGTCTTCCTATCCTCTCGTTCAGCGATGATTCTAGATGTATAAGCCACGCCACTGTTGGTTACCGAAGCAGCCAAGTTGGGTTGTCTTCTTGTAAGCCAAGTAGGGTAGACGACTGGGTCAGCTAGAAAACAGGCGCTAGTCAGCTTCCTGTCACGCAGCGGGATGGTTCGCCACATGGGTGGCATCAGTCCCAAAAGGGTTTGTGAATCCGTCGACTTCAGTCTCCAATTAAAACCGATCTTTCTCTCGCTTTTACCCACGATATCTTTCTTAACTCTCTCTAGTATAGCTGCCCAAGACTTGCTAGCAGACGTTTCTGTCCCATTACTGTCATGAGCGGGTGCAAGCCAAATGCTGTTCGCGGAACGGTTGTAAGCCCTTTCAAGAATGGCCTGCCGTATCATATTGAGAATGCCTGCGCCCGCAATCACGGCAAAGTCATCACACGGGTCCCCCCTCCACCTCCTCGTCTTGATCATATTAACTGATTCTAGGTTCAGTGAGGGTAAAACCGACCGGATGGCAGACTGGGCTGCCGGACGGCATACCCCCGCTGAACAGGCAGAAGCGACTAGACTCCACGACTCGAAGAGAGCATGACAGGGGGATCCAGCAGCAGCTAGGGCTGCCACATTCTGGAGGTGTGTAAGTTCACCAAATCGGTGGATTCTGAGCTCGTGGGGGCAGAGAATGTAGCCGGCACCTGATCCGATAGATTCCAAGAAGGTTCCTCTCACTCCTGATAGTGCATCAAATTGAGCTTCATCCATGCTTATCGGAACTAGCTCTTCAATAAAATTTGAATTATTTTTTCCAAAGTGGTCCATGTTCGTGCAAGCATCAGTGATCTCATTACGCTGGGCTCTGAGGATTACATCCCTAGTCGTCATGAGTAAGCCAACGGCTGAGGTTGAACCCATTGTCACCGTCATTGGTGGTCCGGGTCCGCTCATGGACGAGATGCGCAATCTTCTGTAGGCCTTCGGTGTGACAGAATAGTGGGGTAAGAACACCCCTGTCCGCAGGGCGCGTACCACCTCCTCTGTCATAGACACAAAGGAATGCGTTGCTAAAGTGCACTCGCGACCGACGAATTTCTCGTCGGTTTTTGGGGAGGCTTCTATCTCCCCGTACTCTGTACCGGGAGAGTGGAAGACGACAAGTGAATTGGTGACTGGCGTTGGTCTGAATTCACCTCGGACATCGTACAAAGCTGATAGTACTTCACGGGATATGATGGCTGAGCGAGTGGCTTGTGTTAACCAGGGCTGGGATGTTGCTGTTTCCATCAGTTTGTGAATCTCCGACGATTCCATGAAGCGAGAGTGAAAAAGCTGGGATACTCTTGGTAATGACGTGGCCTCGTATGTCTCGCTAAGTAGCGGGTCGTCTGGCCCAGATATGATTGTCTGGATGCCAAAGTAAGGCTTGAGAACGTTTCTATGGCTAAGCCACCCCCACCGTCCAAAACGACCCACTAGCCGAGAATACATCTTGGACCACAGGCGGTTATAATTGCGGAATTTCAGTTTCTTGAGCATAGCTGCTTGGTCTGCAGGATGGATCCCACTGTGGCAGTACCATAGTCGGTTAATGGGATGGTATCTATCGACACACACCTCTGCCGACTGGGGGTTGAGTAAAATGGGAACGGCTGATGACGAGGACGTTCCGGCACGGGTTCTTCCGTTTCCCATATTGTTATCTGTACGAAGTTGTGAACCCTTCTTTCGCTTCCCTGTCACAAATGAAGAAAACCCCTCTTTCCGGCTATCAGCTGTTGCTGCCGCCCTCTTCTCCGATGACAGGACATCCTTCATGTGGTTAGAGACAATTGTAGCGACCATTCTGGCGTCAAAATGGTCGATACTGCTGCGGCTGCCATCATTGTTGTCGCTTACGTCGGTAATGGTGACAGTATCGCCGTTCGTTTGGCTGTTACTGTCCTTAGAGTTAGAGCTGCTGTCCCCCATCAACCCCGCTGGCAAGGATCGTGGTTCGAAGACTATGCGATCAATGAGGTGGGATTGTCGCTGGTTAGGAGCGAACGTCGACGACGATTGGCCCCTCTCAGAGCCTTGACCCTTGCATCGGACTCGACCCTTGCTCCCTCCAGGGCTACTAACATCTCTCCCTGACTAAGACTGTCTCGATGAACTGCCATATCGTCACTCATAGTGATATGGGCAAGCGTGCTGTATAGTGCTCTGTGGCTCCCCCCATAGTCCATAGGCTTAACAACTGTTATGTCATAGACCTCCCCGGGTGATGCTTTGTCGCATTCGTCCTTGACTATGCAGGCCTCGGCCTCCACAATACGATTCCAGAGGGATACAGCCAGGCTTCCAGTCCGTAAAGCTTGTGGGGTGAGTGCCTCACTAGCCAGGCCTCCGCGCTCAAAGGGTGACGAGAGGATCAAAAAACCAACAAGGCGATCTATGACTGCCGTTGCATGCATCTCCACGTCTTCCGAACGAAGGAGTTTGTGTAATGCCGCTGTCAGAGCATGGGTGTCGGGTAGTACCGCTTCTCTGCGGCGCCGGCTGTCGTCATCGGGATCGTGGTTTGACATGTCACTCAACGTAGTATTTACCACGGAGGTTCCTCGAGAAGCGTTGACCCCCCCACTTCGTCCACCGCCCTTGACGATGCCGCCGCCGCCGACGCCACCGCCACCACCATTGCCATTGCCACGACCAGCGCTAGAACCGCCGGTCTTAGAAGACACTGCAGTGCTGGCTGACCCTCGGCCAGTGATCAGAAAGTCGCTGGTAGATGCGCTTGCATCTGAGGATGGGTCAGCAATAGCCTCATCATCGGCATCCAATTTCAGGTCGAGAGATACTGTCGAAAAACTTACCCGAGTGTCCATTATTCGGGTGGCATTTTGGGCGCGTGCTAACTTGCTATCTCCACAACCATTGCTGAAAAGGGTGAAACCAATAGGAGGTCCTGCCGACTGTGATATTGTTCCAAGTGTTTGATTGTGCATTGCAAGTGACGAGGCCTTGACGTCTTCGTCCTCGAGAATGCTGCATTGTACTATATCCGCTGGGGAGATCTGTTCTGAACTAATGCTCTTAACTAAAAGGATAGAAGCCATTCGTCTCATGACCTTTTCCACTCGTCTTCTCTCAACATCATCGTCATCCTTCTTGTCGTCGCTGTTGGAGTTAGGAGACGTCGAGGGTGTTGCCACCCGGGCCACCAGGCCCCTTTAGAAGGCGAGGGGGACGAGAATCACCCTGGCCCTCTGGCCCAGTATGTTTAGCACTCAGTGGTTTTTCCGAACAGCCAGCGTGAGTGCCCTGCCCTTAAAGCCCAAAACCGAATCGTCCCCACCTTTCCCATTTGCCTCCCCCTTGCCGCACCCGCTTTTGGCTGTGATTCCCATCCCCAAATGCCCCAAACCTAAAAAAAGGGGTTCGTTTCACCTTTCCACCCGACAAAAGGGCCCGCGGGGGTCAGAATTGGGAGGGCCCAAATTTTTCCTCACCGCCTTTGGGCTGTGGGGCCCGGGGCCGGGCCACGAAACTGTTTAGCCCAAACTTTAACCAAAATTTTCCCTTTTCAGACAAAGGGAACCATGACAGAGTTTTTCCCCGGGGGCCCGTTTGGGGCTAAATTAAAGTAAATCGTTCCACCCCGAAAAATTTAGCCGATAGGGGCCCCTTTGGCTATCCCCACGAACGAGAACGCATCTCATTAACTTTAAAGGGGCCTCTTTCCCCCCCCAGCCCTTTCGGACGCCCCTTGAGGGCGGCCGCGTGTTGGTTGACGGCTCCCCTTTCTTTTTTCCCAAACGACAGAGGGTGCCCCCTTTATCAGGAGTTCGTTTCCTTTGGACAGCCCCCTTTATTTTCGGAAATTTTTTGGGAGGTCAAAATTTGCTTCCGTCAATAAAGTTCTCGGGGGGCGAATGTCGCTGTTCTTCATGATTTTTTCAAGACAGGGCCCCCGAGATCGGCCAACCAATTAAACCCCCGGGCGGCCCCCCAAACAAGTACTCCCAAATCCCCAGCCCAAGGCAACTTGGGGGCATGTCTAAAAAAAAACAGGCGAAAGCAAATGTCAAGAACCCCCGCACCGTAAATTGGCTCCCGTCTCGTCAACGCAGGAGCACCAGCGACGATCCAAACACCCTCGACTCCCATTTACGGCACCACCCAAATCAATCGGCAGCGAATCCGGGGAAACATTCTTAAAGGCCCGGGTTAAGGACAGTCAAAAGGGAAACCCTTTTGGCGCCCTCTCTAGCCCTTTTATTTTGGGGCTTCCCAAAAGGGCCCCCCCGCCCTTTAAAAAAAATAGATTCCCCCGAGTAGTGCTTTTTGCTTCTTTTTTGGCGGGGGGATACTTCTGGTAGGTTTTTAAAATAACCCTTCTCCAGACTTTGGGCCCATAAATAACCATTGGGAAAACCCAACCCCACCTTTGGCCCGTTGAAACCGGTTTGATTTCCCCCCTAAAACCACGCAGGCATCTGCATAGAAGTTTGAAAAGGGCGACAAGGTTTCTCAGTTTTCCCTTCCCCCAATTTTTTCCAGGGGTTTCCCTCGGATGGGAGGGAGGGTTCGACGGGCCCGGGCCGTTGGAAATTCTACAGCCCCGGGAAACGAAAAAAGCCCATACCCCATTCACGAACGAGACAGCTCCTTCCTTTTTACGTACTCTTCCTTTTTCCCCCCCCGGGAATTTGGGGGAATTTTGGGGGGGCCCCCCTTTTCCCCCCGGGGGGGCCCCTTTTTTTTTTTAAAAAAAGGGAAGGGGGGGAATTTTTTAAATTTTTTTTTAAACCCCAAAAATTTTTTTCCCAAAAGGGGCCCCCCGGGGGCCCCCCCCGGGGGAAAAAAAAGGGCCCCAAAAAAAGGGTTTTTTTGGGGAAAAACCCCCGGGGGGTTTTTGGGGGGGAGGGGGGGGAAAAAAAAGGGGGGGCCCCCCACCCCAACGGGTTCGGAAATTAAAAAAGGGCCCCCCCCCAAAACCCCCCCGGGGGGGGGAAAAAAAAAAAAAAGGCCCCCCCCGGGGGGGGCCCCCCCTTTTTCCCCAAAAGGGGGGTTAAAACCCCCCCCCCTTTTTTTGTAAAAACCCCCCCAAAAACCCGGGGGGCCCCCCCAAAACCCCGGGGGGGGGGCCGGGAAAAAGCCCAAAAACCCCCCCCCCCCGGGGCCCCCCCCCCCGGGGGGGCCCCCAGGGGGGGGGGGGTTTTCCGGGGGGGTTTGGGGGGGGTTTTTTTAAAAAACCCCCCCCCCAGGCCCCCAAAAAAAACCCCCCCCGGAGCCCTTTGGGGGGGGGAAAGGGGGGGGGCCGGGGGGGGGGAAGGGTTAAAAAGGGGGGGAAAAAGGGGGAAAACCCCCCCCAAAGGGAAAAAAACCCCCCCCGGGGGGGGGGGGGGGGGGGACCCCTTTTTGGGGGGGGGGGGTTTTGGGGGAAAAAGGGGGAAAAAAATTTTTTTGGGGGGGGGGGGGCCCCCGGTCCCCCCACCCGGGGAAAAGGGGGCCGGGAAAAAAGGGGGGGCCCCCCCCCCCCCAACCCCCCCAAAAAAAAACCCCCCCGGGGGGAAAAAAACCCCCCCCCAAAAAAAAAAGGGGGGAAAAAAAACCCCCCCGGGGGGGGGGCCCCCCCCCCCCCCCCCCGGGGGGGAAAAAGGAGGGGGGAAAAAACCAAAAAAAGGGGGAACCCCAAGGGGGGGGGAAAAAAACCCCGGGGGCCCCCAAAAGGGGGGGGGGAAAAAAAAAGGGGGGGCCCCTTTTTCCCCCCCCGGGGGCCCCGGGGGGGGGTTTTAAAGGCCAAAAAGGGGGGGGGGGAAACCCCCCGGGGGGGGGGGAAAAAAACCCCCGGGGGAACCCCCCGGGGGGGGCCCCCCCCGGGGGGGGGGAAAACCCCTTGGGGGGGGGGGTTTTTTTTTGGGGGGGCCCCCCCCCCCCCCCCCCCCCCCAAAAAAAACCCAAAAAAGGGGGGGAGGGGGAAAAAAAAAAAGGGGGGGGGGAAAGGGGAAAAAAACCCCCAAAAAAAAACCCAAAAAACCCCCCCCCCCCCCGGGGGGGAAAAAAGGGGGGGGGGGTAAGGGCCCAAAAAAAGGGACCCCGGGGGGGGAAAGGTTTTTTGGGGGGGGGGGGAAAATTTTGGGGGCCCCCCCCGGGGCCGGGAAAAAAAAAAAAAACCCCGGGGGGAAAAGGAAGGGGAAGGAAGGGGGGAGAAAGGGGGCCCAAACCCCCCCGGGGCCCGGGGGGGCCCCAAAAACCCCCCCAAAATTTAGGGGGGGGGGGGGGGGGAAAAAGGGGGGGGACGGGGGGGAAAAAAGGGGGGCCCCGGGGAAAAAAGGGGGCCCCCCCCCCCCCCCCCCAAAAAAAACCCCGGGGGGCGGGGCCCCCCGGGGGGGGGCCCCCGGGGGGAAAAAAAAAGGGGGGGGAAAACCCGGGGGGGAAAACCCCGGAAACCAAAGGGCCCCAAAAAACCCGGCCCGGGGAAAAAAAAAAAGGGGGGAAAGGGGGGGGCCCGGGGCCCCCAAAAGGGGGGGGGGCCCCTTTTTTTCCCCCCCGGGGGGGGGGGACCCCCCGGGGGGGGGGGAAAAAAAACCCCGAACAAAACCCCCCCCCAAAAAGGGGGGGAAAAAAAACCCCCCCCCCGGGGGGGGGGGGGGGGAAAAAAAAAAAGGGGGGGAAAAAAAAAAAACCGGGGGAAAAAGGGGGGGGGCCCCCCCCAAAAAACCCCCCCCCAAAAAAAGGGGGGGAAAAAAAAAACCCCCCCCCCCAAAAGGGGGGGGGAAAAAAAAAAAAAACCCCCCAAAAAAGGGGGGGGGGGGGCCCGGGGAAAAAAAACCCCAAAAAAGGGGGGGGGGGGGGGCCCCCCCCGGGCCAAAAAAACCAAAGGGAAAAATACCCGGGGGGGGGGGGGGGGCGGGGGGGGGGCCCCGGGGGAAAAGGGGGGGGGGGCCAAAACCCCCCCGGCCAAAAAGGGGGGGGGGGCAAAAGGGGGAAAAAAAAAAAACCCCAAAAACCCAAAAAAAAGGGGGGGGAAAAAAAAAGGGAAAAAGGGTTTTTTTTTTTTTAAAAAAATTTTTTTTTTTTTTTTTTTTTAAAAAAGGGGGGGGCCCCCCCCGGGAAACCCCCCCCCCCCCCCCCCCCAACCCCCCCAAAAAGCAAAAAAAACCCCCCGGGGCCCGGGGGGGGGTTTAAAATACAAAAAAAAAAACCCCCCCAAAGGGGTTTTTTTAAAAAACCCAAAAAACCCCCCGGGGGGGGGGGGGGCCGGAGGGAAAAACCCAAAAAGGGCCCGGGGGGGAAAAGGGGGGTTAAACCCCGAAAAACCAAAGGGGGGGGCCCTTTTGGGGGGGGAAAAGGGGCCCCCCAAAAAAAACCGGGGGGGAAAAAAAAAAAGGGGGGGAAAAAATAAAAAAATTTGGGAAAAAAAAAAAAAAAAAGGGGGGGGGGAAAGGGGCCGGGGGGAAAAAAGGGGGGGGGAAAAAAAAGGAAAAAACCCCGGGGGGGCCCCCTTTTTTTGGGGGAAAAAGAAAATTTTTCGCCCCCCAAAAGGGGCCCTTTTTTTTTTTTTAAAAAAAAAAGGGGGGGGGAAAGGGGCCCCGGGGGGGGAAAACCCAAAAAAGGGGGGGGGGGGGGGGGGGTTTTAAACCCAAAAGGGGGGGGAAAACCCCCCCAAAAAGGGGGAAAAAAAAAAAAGGGGGCCCCCAAAAAAGGGGGGCCCGGGGGGGGGAAAAAAAAAAAGGGGGAAAAAAGGGGGGGGGGGGAAAACCCCGGGCCCCCAAAAAAAAAAAAAAAAAACCCCCCCCCAAAGGGGGGGCCCCCCCCCCCCAAAAAAAGGGAAAAAACCCAAAAACCCCCCCCCAACTTCCAAATTAAAAAAGGGGGGCGGGAAAAAAAGGGGGGGGCGGGGGGGGAAAAAAAGGGGAAAGGAAAAAAAAAAAACCCCCCCCCGGGAAAAAAAAAGGGGGGGGGGGGAAAAAAAAAAACCCAAAAGGGGGCCCCAAAAAAAAAAACAAAAGGGGGGGGGGGGAAAAAAAACCCGGGGGGGGGGGGGGGGGAAAAACCCACAAAAAGGGGGGAAAAAGGGGGAAAAAAAAAATAAATTTTTTTTCCCCCAAAAAAAAATTTTTCCCCCCCCCCCCCCCAAAAAAAACCCGAAAAAAAGGAAAAAAAAAGGGGGAAAAAAAAGAAAAAAAAATTGGGGAAAAAAGGGGGGGGGGAAAAAAAAAAAAAAAATAAAAAAATTTTTTTTTTTGGAAAATCCCGGGGGGGGGGGAAAAAAAAATTCAAAATATTTAAACCCCAAAAAAAGGGGGGGGGGGGGGGGCCCGGGGGGCCCCGGGGGGGGAAAAAAAGGGGGGGGGCCCCCCCCCAGGGGCCCCAAAGGGGGGGGGGCCCGGGGGGGGGGGGGGGGGGCCGGAAAAAACCCCCCCGACCCCCCCGGGGGAAAAAAAGGGGGGGGGGGGGGGGAAAAAAGGGGGGGGGGAAAGGGGGGGGGGGGGGAAAAAGGGGAAAAAGGGGGGGGCCCCAAAAAACCCCCAAAAAAACCCAAGGGGCCCCCAAAAAAGGGTTCTTTGGGGGGGGGTTTAAAAAAAAGGGGGGGAAAAAGGGGGGGGAAAGGGGAAAAGGGGGGGGGAAAAAAGGGAAAAAAAAAAAAGGGGGGGGGGGGGGGGCCCCCCCCCCCCCTAAAAAAAAAAAAAGAAAAAAAAAAAAAAACCCCCCCCCCGGGGCCGGGGAAAAACCCTTAAATTTTTTAAAAAAATTTTTAAAAAAAATTTTAAAAAAATTTTTTTTTTTTTTTTTGGGGGGGGGGCCCCAAAAACTTTTTTTTCCCCCCAAAAAAATTTTTTCCTTTTTAAAAAAACCCGGGGGGGAACCCCCTAAAAGGGGGAAAACCCCCGGGGGGGGGGGCCCCCCCCCCCCCGAAAAAAAAAAAAAAAAAAAAAAAGGGGGGAAAAAAAAAACCCCGGGGGGGGGAAAAAGGGGGGGGGGGGCAGGGGGAAAAAACCCCCGGGAGGAAAAAAGGGGGGGGAAAAAGGGGAAAAAATTTTTTGGGGGAAAAATTTTTTTAAAAAAACCCGGGGTTAAAAAAAGGGGCCCCCCCCCCCCAAAAAACCCCCTTTTTTAAAAACCCAAAAAAAATTTTTTTTGGGCCCCCCAAAAAAAAACCCCCCCCAAAGGTTTAAAAAGGGGGAAAAGGGGGGGCCCCGGGGGGGAAAAAAGGGGGGGGGGCCCCCTTTTTTAAAAAAAAATTTAAAATGGGCCCCCCCCCCAAAAACCGGGGGCCCGTGGGGGGCCCCCAAAAAAGGGCCCCGGGGGGGACCCCCCTCCCGGGGAAAAAGGAAGAAAATTTCCCAAAAAAAAACCCAAAAAATTTTACCCCCTTTTCAAAAAAAACCCCCCCGGGGGGGGGCCCCCCCCCCGGCCAAATTTTTCCCCCCCGGGGCCCCCCCCCTTTTTTTTTTTTTTTTGGGGGCCCAAAACCCAAAGGGGGAAAAAAACCCCCCCGGGGGTTAAAGGGGGAAAAGGGGGAAAAGGGTCGAATCAAGTCAATATCACGTCAGTTTCGGCCATCTGCCCAGGGGTTTAAAGGAAATCCGGCCCAGTACGAGGGGATAACGACGAGTAGCAGGCCCAGCGTCGGAAAGCCCTTAGACAAGAACTCCCCGAGAACAAAACCCCTCTTTCCTTCACATGGTCAATGACGTACAGGACAGGGTCTGGCGAGTAATGCCCTTTTTTTGACCAACCCCCATTAAACCGGGAGTTAGTGATCGATTCGACAAAGGGCGGATTCCGAAACCGCCGATCAGTAAAGAATAGTGAGAAGTAAAACTACGCCGAGAGGTTAGAACGCCACGGGTTGGAATCGAGTTATGATCAAAAATTACATTACATGCTACCACGGCGGTTACGATCCTGAGGCCCCCCCTAACCCCTGGCCGGATTTACCAACCCACTTGGCCAAGTAATTTTTTTAGAAACAGGCTTGGGCCTAAAGGGAAATTTGCATTTATAATGCGGGTGCATCCAAGAGGAACCCATAAGCTGAAAAATCCTATGCACCCCTAGTTGGCGAAAATTTTGCGGTGGGTTATTTCCCCAAGTGCCCCCTTGGCCCACGAGATTGTCGAGTGGCCATTCTTTGCGAATTTTCATCATGGCATCAACCCCCGATTCTACCCAATGGTCTGCACCGAGAAAGAAAGATACGATGCTGAGACCGAAAATCAGGAGAAGTTTCCCCGGGGTTCCCCGGTGCACATGCCAATGATGTCCTCGGTCCGATGCTCCCCTCGACGTTACCGAAGATCCCGAGGCTGTGGACCTGTAGAATGAAAGATTGTCAGATTAAACACTTCCAAATGGATGTCGATGGCAGTCGTAACTGGATGTTACCAGGCCATACAAAACAGAACGCAGTATGCACACCCTAAACATTATGCCGTCCTAGCTGGTCCTGACCGCGATATCCTTGTCCTCTCTAAACCGCAGATTGGTAACCACCTAGGCGTGGTAGATTGCTACAACAGTATCTTCAGCAAAAGGCTTTTAGTGGTTCTTACCCCGTAGCATTTCACAAAGCCTCCAGTGGTCAGAGACTAACATCACTCTGGGCCCTGGAGGCCATGGAAAATGACGAATGGAGACGCAGGCTCCTCTGGGGATCACTCGGACAAGAACCCCTTCCGAAACAAAGATCTCGTTATTGACCAAAACCTGTTCTTGTGCGGCCTCATGCTATATGTACCTGGCTGATAACCCCAGACTTTTGACAAGCGGTGGCCATATCAACCTCTGCTGTGGGATCGACAAGAGGGGGCTGTTTTTCCAACCTGGTGAGGATGATGGCAAGGGTACGAAGCGAAAGAAGAATGTAAAAATGGAGGTCAAGAAACATCAAATGTTGCTGCTGGTAAGACTGCTTCTGCTCCACCCACCTCGTCATCATCATCATCATCACTAGCGGGAAGGAGGAGATGTAAGGGGTAGGAAGAGGAGCAAAGCAGGAGGAGGTGCATTGGCCATCCCTCCCTCCCCCCCCAAAATACCTAAAGCTATCGCGATATATGATAAAACTTGTTAATGATGAAGTCTTGCAAAGTATTATGCAGCGCATTGTTAGGCAGAAGAAGATTCCCAAGAGATGGGACCTTCCCGGCAGGTCAAAGACCGTTTCATCTGGCCTGAGGGTAACTACTCACCCAAGGTCCTACAATGCTGAAATCCGCGTTCTCGGATGACAATATCCGACCTTCCAGATGTCATTCGCGACCTTATATATAGTGTAAGACATCTCATAAACAGTGATGAACAAGGTCATGGGTCCAGAAGGGACCAGAACCCCCACGTGATTTTATTGTTGCATTCATAATCCTTGAATATGTGATGCGATGGAGAGAAAAGGTGGAAGACGCCACTCATATTGACAGCAACGTGGATGGTGTCAATTCGGACCAGACTAGAGCAGAGTTCGTCGAGATCCCTCACATGAATGGTCTCACCTACAGTCAACCTTGACTTCAAAACATTTGGACGTCAGTCCACGAACCGTCGACAGAATCGGCATCGCCATCGTCCCAAGATCCGAATCGAAAGTAGTGACGTTCCGATGAAAACATTATGATAAGGCAATCCTTTCAGTGTTGATTAAGGCTCGTCCAAGCACATTTGCGGAATCTGCCGATCCCAGAGACTGTATGTTCATGTGGACGATGATCGACAGGGCAGAACGCTTATGCGCCATGTATAATGCTGTCCACATCCTAACAAATTTTACTGTCAGGTAACTGCGAATGGCCGCCTGACCTACAAGGGTGGGTTGGAAGCTTTTCGGCACGCATGCAGTATCATAGCACCAGCGCTAGATGATTTTGTCGGGTCTGAACCTCAGCTGGTATGTCAGCGAGCAGTCAAAAGATATGAGATGAAGATTGAAAACAAGAAGAACGAGTACAACAGGCAATTAATTCACGTCAAGTCCCAGAGAACAGATTCTTTTTGCCGAAACAAGCGAATGCCTACGACTGTGGGGGGCTGCTTGCCCCCCGCTACTACTACTACCAATACAAATACTACTACTAATATTTAAACTACTACTACTACTACAAATAATCTCACTGATAATTCTGTAGCAAGTGCAAGTACATCATCAGCAATATCAACAACATCAGCAGGCGTAAGTGTTGGACCTTTTGACAGTTGTGGTGGCAATAGTCTGATTCAAGCAAGGGTCCTCTTTGAATCAAGTAATCCGGCGAGAGCAATCCAGTCGCATCCCGCAACTGTCAAATCACATAGAAGCCAGACATTTTCATGCAGTCCAAATGACGAATGGTGGCGAAGGACGAACGAGGTCTCATGGTGAAGAGTTTGATGATGGAGTTGATGCCCAGCGTTTCCACCGAACCAACAAAGCTTGTACCATCGGCGGATGACGGGTTCTATGCCCTTCTGGGAGCCGTTCACGGACGGGAGGAGCAAGTTGGCGTTATGTCACCCGCCAGAAGTATGTTTTCCATCGAGTAGTTCAGTACATGGCTAAGTACATTACAGAACAAAACTTCGTGTTGGTGAGCCCCCCCACCTGATGTTTCGTCAATCCTATTAAAAAACAGATACGGGAAAGGTCACACTTTGGAGAATGCTGGACTGTGCCCTTTTCATTTCCAGTAAGCAGAGGTCCCTGACAATGGTGGAAGATACTGGACCATGGCTGGGAAACTCTAATAGGTGCTGCAACGACGATGAAGGATGTGTCCGGAAATGCTCCACCATACCTTCATCAGGTTGTACCCTCGCCCCTCCATAGCCAATATGAAATACAATCCATTGACAGTCGAAAGACGGTATTTGGTCTGATGTGCGATTCGCTCTCGGATTTCGACGACATAGGCCGATTTGGCCTGAAAATGGGGGGAGAAACATGGCCGTTGGAACGGAGCTCTACGAAACAAATCAAAAGTAATTTAAAGCATTTAATCGATCACGTCATACCTTACCAGCGTATGGTATTAACCGAATCCGAGAAGAGAGGCCCCTACAGCCGCGGACTGAGGCTAGGCTCGAGGCCTTGGGCCCACAGGTATACGCCAACCGTGAGAATCTCGCCAAGTGGGGGGAAAAAAAGGAAGAGTACGTAATGATAAAGGAAGGAGCTGTCTCGTTCGTGAATGGGGTATGGGCTTTGTCGTCCAGGCAGCCTGTAGAATTTCTCGAACGGACAGTCCTGTCGACCGTCGTCGATCCGAGGAACCACTAGAAATATTGAGAAGGGAATCTGAGAGCATAGTGAAAGTCGATGCAAACTTCTATGCAGATGCACTGCGTGGTTTGACTGACGAAGTCAAGCCGAGTTTCAACGGCAATGGAGGCCTGGTTTTCCGTACTGGTTTATGATGACCGATTGTCTGGAGAAGGGTCTGATTAACCCGCTACCAGAATATCCTCAGCCAAAGAAGAAGCAACAAGCACTACTCGGAGGACTCTATTTTTTTTTTAGCGAACCTGGTACAGAAATATAAGAGACTAGAGAGGTCGCCAATGGGTTGCCTTTATGAACTGGTCCTTAACGGCCTCAAGAACTGTTTTCCGCGGATCGCTGCCGATATATTTGGCTGGTGCCGTAAACTGGGGTCGAGCGTGTTTGGAATCAGTCCCCTGGTGCTTCCCTGCAGGTTGAACAGACGGAGCCACATTTGACGGTGCGCGGTTCTTGACATGTTTCTTCGCCTGTTTCTTCAGACATGCCCTCACGTGTTCGCTTGGACTGGGGAGTTGGCAGTACTTGTTTAGGGTGCCAGCCGGTGTGAATTGGTTGGCCGATCTCGCCCGTGTCTATGAAAAGATCATGAAGAACAGCGACTTCGCCCCCTTCGAGAACTTTATTGACGGAAGCCAGTTTCCTGACCCCAACAAGATTGCCGAAAGATAGACTGTCCATGAAGCGAACTCCTGATAGGGCGCACCGTCTGTCGATTTGGGAAGAAGAAGGTGACGCCGTCAACCAAGACGACGCGGCCCGCCGTCAAGCGGCCTCCCGAATGGGTCTGTGGCCACAGAGAAACGCTAACGTTAATGAGATGTCGTTCTCGTTTTTGTGGTGATAGCCACGTGCCTCTATCGCTATTTTTCGAGGATGGAACGACTTTACTTGATCTGAGACCCCATCGGCCCTGGAACGTCTCTGGTCATGCTTCCCGTGTTGTCTGCAATGGAAATTGTGGTTAAAAGTTTGGGCTAAACAGTACGTGGAACTCGGCCCACGGGTCCCCGACAGCCAATGGGGGGTGATTTTGCCGTCGAATGTCTGACCCAGCGGCCATTTCGTCGAGGGTGGAGCGTGATCGAACCTTCTTCTACAGGTTTGTGTCATTTGCCATGGGAATCACAGCCAACCGCGATGCGGCAATGGAGAGGGCTAAATGGAACGGTGCACGATTCGTTTTTGACTTTAACGGGCAGGAACACTCATCGCTGGGACCTGTTTTTGGAACACACTGGAGTGCTTATCATACTGGGGCCCAGAGAGGCCAGACTGAGTTTCTCGTTCCACTCGCCTTTTCTAAGCCGCCTGGTGGGCCCCGGGTGGCAACACCCCCTCGACGTCTCCTAACTCCAACAGCGACGGACAAGAAGGATGACGATGATGTTTGAGAGAAGAGCGAGGTGGAAAAGGTCATGAGACGAATGGCTTCTATCCTTTTAGTTTAGAAGCATTAGTTTCAGAACAGATCTCCCCAGCGGATATAGTACCAATGCAGCATTCTCGAGGACGAAGACGTCAAGGCCTCGTCACTTGCAATGCACAATCAAACACTTGGAACAATATCACAGTCGGCAGGACCTCCTATTGGTTTTTCACCCTTTTCAGCAATGGTTGTGGAGATAGCAAGTTAGCACGCGCCCAAAATGCCACCCGAATAATGGGACACCTCGGGTAAGTTTTTCGACAGTATCTCTCGACCTGAAATTGGATGCCGATGATGAGGCTATTGCTGACCCATCCTCAATGCAAGCGCATCTACCAGCGACTTTCTGATCACTGGCCGAGGGTCAGCCAGCACTGCAGTGTCTTCTAAGACCGGCGGTTCTAGCGCTGGTCGTGGCAATGGCAATGGTGGTGGCGGTGGCGTCGGCGGCGGCGGCATCGTCAAGGCGGTGGACGAAGTGGGGGGGTCAACCGCTTCTCGAGGAACCTCCGTGGTAATTACTTACGTTTGGAGGGTTGGACCCAATGTTTCAAACCAACGATTGTCCCCGTGGACGACCCCAGCCGGCGCCGGCAGAGAAAAGCGGGTACTAACCCGAAACCACCCATGCCCCTCTTTGACCGCCGGCCAAATTTTAACACACACTTCCCTTCCGTTCGGGAAGAACCGGTGGGAGTATGCCCCCCCAATGCAAACGGAAGAAAAACAAAGTCCATAGAATACGCCTTGTTTGGTTTTTTTGTTTTTTTGAAATTCTCTCCGTCCAACCCAAAATTTTTTGAGCCGCGAGGCCCCTGTGCTTAGTGAGGCACTTCCACCCCCACAAAGCCACCCCTTTTTACTCGGACTGGGGAAGCCCCTGGCTGTTATCCCCCCTCCCTGGAAACGTATTTGTGGAGGCCCGTAAGGCCTGCACATAGTACAAAGGGGACCGAATTTGCGACCAAAGCATCACCCGGGGAGGTCCTAAATGGAACATAACGTTTAGACCAAATCTTGGTTAAGGCCTATGGACATGGGGGGGAGCCCACAGAGCAACTATACAGCCACGCCTTGTCCCATAATCACTTAGAGTTGGGGACGATTATGGCCAGTTGTTTGTCAAATCGAAGACAAGTCCACACCCCCCCCCCCCCTTAGGTCACCCAGGGAGAGATTTTCAGTAGCCCCCTGGGGAGGGAAAAGCAAGGAGGGTCCCCGAGGTCCGATGCCAAAGGGTGTTCCAAGGCGCTGAGGATGGGGCCCCCCCCCAAATTACGTCCCGTCCGACGTTTGTCGCTCCCTATTAGAACCCAGCCGACAAATCCCCACCTTCCCATTTTGATCGCAATAGTCCCCCCCACCCCCCACTTCCGAACCACGTCCCTTGCCCAGCGGGTTTGATGGGGGAAACCCAGCAAGCTCCCTAACCCTCCACCCTAAGGGGACGTCCACAAGGCCAAAACGGGAACGGCGGGGGGATTACTTGGTCCACCCCCCACCATTTTCCCCGGACGTAAGCGACAACAATGATGGCAAGCCGCAGCAGTATCGAACCATTTTTGCAAAACGCCCCAGAAACAAAAAATGAACCAATGGTCCCCCCCCGCTACAATTGTTCCTCTAACCCACCATGAAGGATGTCCCCCCCCCCCCTGGGTTACCCCACCCCCACCCCAAATCGGAGAGAGGGCGGGCCAAAGCAACAAGCTGATAGCCGGAAAAGGAGGGGTTTTCCTTCACAATTTTGGTGACCAGGGAAAAGCCCGAAACGAAGGGGGGTTTCCCACCACACCTTCGTAGCAGATTAACAATAATGGAAAAACGGAAGAAACCCCTGTGCCGGAAACGAGGTCCCCCCTCCCCGTCATCAAGCCCACAGTTTTCCCCCATTTTTTTACTCAACCCCCCAGTCAACCGGCAAAAGAGGTTGTGTGTCCCCGATAGATTAACCATCCCCAATTTAACCGACTTATGGTACTGCCCAAAACAGTGGGGATTCCAATCCCTGCAAGACCCAAGCCAGCTATGCTCAAGAAACTTGAAAATTTCCGCAAAAATGTATAACCCGCCTGTGGTCGCAACATGTATTCTCCGGCTAGTGGGTCCCGTTTTTGGACGGTGGGGGGGGTGGCCCCTTTTAAGCCATAGAAAAAACGTTTTCGCACTCCAAGCTTTACTTTGGCCAATCCAGAAACAAATACAAATAATCTGGGCCCAGACGCGAACACCCCCCCCCGCCCCTACTTAAAGCGAGAACATACGAGGCCCCCCACGTCCAATTACCACGAGTAACTAATCCCCAGCCTTTTTTTTCCACTCTCGACTTCAATGGAATCACGTCGGGAGAGTTCACAAACTGAATTGGAAAACGGCAAACATCCCCAGCCCTGGTTTGTAAACAACAAAGGCCCACCCTCCGCTCCCAGACCCCATCAAAATCCCCGTGAATGTACTATCAAGCTTTTGGTACGAATTGTACCCCGAGTGGACATTACCAAAGGACCAAACGCAAGTCACCAATATTTTCCACTTGTCCACGTACCTTCCCCAACTCTCCCCCTCCCCCGGTAAACAGAGTTTACGGGGGAGAAACGAAAACCCCTCCCCAAAAAAAAAACCGACGAGAAAAAATTCCGTTCCTGGTCCCCCCCCGCAGGTGCACTTTAAAGCCAACCGCCAATTTTTTCCTTTTGTGTCCGTAGGGACCGAAAGGGAAGGTTGGGTACGCGCCCCCCCTGGGCGGACCAAGGGGGTGTTTTTTTTTTTTTTTCTTACCCCACTATTCCTGTCAACCACCGAAGGCCCTACCAGAAAGACGATTTTGCGCATCCCTCGTTCCCCCATGAGGCCCCCCACCGGTAAACCCCGGACCCAACCAATGACCGAGTGGAACAATGTGGGGTTTCAACCTCAGCCGTTTGGCTTCACTACCAAATGGAACGACTAGGGAAATGTAAATCCTCAGAGCCCCCCAGCGTAATGAGATTCACTGAAAATGGCTTGGCACCGAAAACAATGGACCCACTTTGGGAAAAAAATAATTCCACAAAAAAAAAAATTTTTTGTTGAAGAGCTAAGTTACCCGATAAGCAAAAATGGAATGAATCTCAATTTGAATGGCCCAAACTATCAGGAGTGAGAGGAAAACCTTCTTGGAATTCTATCGGGAATCAGGTTGGGGCCGGCCCCCTCACATTCCGCCCTCTTCTGCCACCCCACGAGCTCAGAATCCACCGGATTTTTTTGGGGGGGGGGGGGGTGGGAACTTACAAACACCCTCCATCAAATGGTGGCCAGCCCTAGCTTGCGCCTGGATCCCCCCCTGTCCAATGCTCCCTCTCTTTCCCTTCGAGTCCCGTGGAGTCCTAGTTCCACACCGCTTTCCCTGGGGCCCTGTTGTTTTTCCCACGGGGGTGGTTAATGCCACGTACCCGGCAAGCCCAGTCCTGCAACCCCAGCCGTATCCGGTTTCTTGTTTTTTGTTTTACCCTTCACTGAACCCGTAGAATCAGTTTAATAAATGGAAATCCAAAGACGAAAGGAAAGTTGGGGAGGGGGGAAACCCGTGGTGGGAATGGAACTTTGCGGCCCGTGGAATTTGGCGAGCGGCAAGGGCAAAATTCCTCAATATGAATACCGGCCCAGGGCCATTTCTTTGCAAGGGGGCCTTTACAACCGGTGTTTTTTTTATCCCCGCGAACAAGCCAATTTTGGCTTGCACCCCGCTCATGACAAGTAATGGAACCAGAAAAACCCTTCCCCTGCTAGCCAAAGTCCTTTGGGGCCAGCTTATACTAAAGAAGAAGTTTTAAGAAAGAAAGATATCTGGTTAAAACAAGCCCGAAGAACAGGATCGGTTTTTTTAATTGTGGAAGACTGGAAGTCCCGAAAAAAACGGAATTTCAACAAACCCTTTTTGGGACCTGATGCCCACCCATTTTGTCCCGAAACCATTCCCCCCGCTGCGTGAAACAGGAAAGCGACCACTAGCCCGGCCCCCCCTTGTGTTTGCTAAGCGGAACCCAGGTTCACCCGTCCCCTAAACCCCCTAACTTGGGCTTAAACAAGAAGACAACCCAACTTTTGGGGCTGCTTCGGTAAACCAACAGTGGCGTTTTGGCCCCTTTAATTACTCTAGAAATCCCATCGCTGAAACGAGAGGAAAAATAGGAAAAAAGCAACCGAAGACTCTTTTTTTCGAGCGAAAGGGGACCTTTTTGTATTTGTCCCTTGGTTAAAAAAATGGGGGAAACCTCAACCAGGCCCATACCTTGTCCCTCCCCCACTTTTGAAAAAACAATCGCGTTATTCGTTTTTATCGGGCGGCAAGTAAAACTTTGCTTGGGGGGAAACCGCCCCTTAGATTATGGTTTCCCACGATCCCATGTTCTTGCCCAACAAACACAAATTAGGACAAAATTTGAAGTGTTTTTTTTGTATTGACAAACCAGATTGGGGTTCTTCCTCATCCCTGGCCTTGAATTCCCAGCTTACGAAGCGGCCCCAAAATGGCTTTTACCTCACATTCCAAATCCGGAGGGGTCCACCCGGGGCTCCGTTTGGTCCCCACTAACCCCTATCCTCGAAGCAAATATGGGGCCCCCCGGCCTTTTAGGAAATGCTGGCGTGGGTGGTAAAGCAAAAAATCGGTCCAGGCCGATACTGGTCAAGTTAACAAGGTGGGTTCCCCCGTGGTTTTGTAAGATGTCCAAGTACGGGGTATAGCGGGAAGATGCAAATGGTAATTGATGATGGGTGAATTTATTGGGCAAGCGAAGAAGAAAAATAGGGTGGGGGGGTGGGTGGGGGGGGGAAAATGGAGATCTACTGAATGGGTCATGATGAATGTTGATGATGGTTTGTTTGTTGTTTGGACGACGATGACCGAACCCGAACATGACGGGCCCGAAAAGACCGACTAGAAGGGCCCCCAAACTCCTCTTCCCACCGTTCCCCCAACCTACAAACCCCTCCATCGTTGTATGTGCAGTGAATGGAGGAAACTTCGTATTTCCCTGTTTCTCCCCCACCACTAATCCCCTATACTGCCCCTGGTAAAAAAAAAGGAAGGTTATCCCCCAGTTTTAACTTGGTCCCGGTGGGTTTCCCCCCCCCTTGAAAGGTCCGAACCCCAAGGGTCCACGGAACACCTTGGCATTACGAAAGTGGGGTTTTACAAGAACCGGGGTTGACCAAGAGAACCCGGAAATTGCAACAATTTAACCACTTACTCCATATCCACCACGACAAAAGCTTTTGAATTTTGGTTTGGGTTTTTCTGAAGTGTAGTAGCTTACCGGGAGAACGGACCCAAGGGGGCCCATCCCACCGTCACCTACAAACGGGCTGCCCCATTGGTTGGTGCCCCCTAAAACCTCCGCCGAAAAAAGTTGCTTAACGTCTTGGTTGGAAACAGATGGGCACAATAAACCTTTGAAGACTTGGGGCAGTGGGTTTCCTCCTCTTCAAGGGCCAATTGCCCTTTCCCTGGGAAAGCGGTGGGGCTGGGAATGTCCACATCTTTCGTCCCCTTTAAATGATGCAGGGGGGTCGGTCCGGGATCCAAAACGCAGGCCAATGTTGGTCCGTACGTTTTGTTTGGCAGAAAAACTTTCATCGTCCATCGCCACGATGAGGTGGGATACCAAGTGACACAGTGTAACGCCTCCTTTCCCTTGGGGGTAGCCTGTGTCCCCCCCCCCACCAAGTCTTTAACTTTTGTCCCCATTTTTCTCGTGATTTTAAAAATGTTCAATCCACACAATTGGGGAGAGATAATTGATGCCAGTCCCCTGGAAATTCAACTGGAAAGCGGACTATGTGGCCCCAGAAAATGTCCCTTCCCTTTGTCAGCCCAAATGCCCAGGCAGCAAAAGTTATTCTGTAGATAAGGAAAAAAAAGCCCCTTTGAAACGCCGAAATGAATTCCACCGGCAGCGGGATTTCCGTAGTCACGAAGGAAGCGAAACCAGAGTTAACACGAAGCACAGAATCGAAAAAAAAAGGACCAATCGGGGAGGGGGCCCGCCCGGTCCGACCGCTTAAAAATACCGAGAGACAGGGAAAAGCGGAAAACTGCCCCAATGGACCCACCCCAGAAAGGGCCAACCACCTGGGGCCTTCACATACCGTGGTCCCCCCCTTATTTGGTCCCATCACTGTGTTGTGGGTTGGACTCGTTTTGTACTGGACCGAAGTCCCCCCACCCCCTAGTGGAGTGTTTGATCCTACAAAAGATCACTTTACCACAGTTTTTCGCTGTTTGTTGAAGAAGGCGAACATTCCTCACATGAGTAAAAAACCGACGAATTTTTCTGAAGACAACACCTCACCCTTGGGCTGGCCCAGATTGTGGGACATGGGGAACTGTGTCAATCCCAGTTTCGGCCGAGGTCCTGGGAAACTGGATCTGTTGTTTTCCTTTGAACCAGAACTCCTGTTTGCAAGACCCCCGTTTGTCCAGTTATTTAAAAGATATTTTTTAGACAATCGATCCTCCTCTAAGTAGACGCAGATGCCAAAAACTGAAAAGACTGGTGGGAAAAAAAACAAGAGGTGGAATCTTGGGAAATTTTGGGGGGGCCGTTGGAAAAGATATCCCGAGAGAGCTCACTAGGCCCAAACACAGGTGGCTTCGAAGGTGAAAAATCCAAAACCGAACCCCGGGAATCGTCCCCTTTGGCTTCTTGTTCCCTGGGACTACCGGGGACCGAACCCAGAGAAAGCTTTTGGTTTAGCAGTGGCGAGAGAGAGCCAACAGTCCCCCCCCCAAAAACAATTTCCGTCTTTCTGGCTGAAACGTTTGACCTTTCCATCCCCAGCCATCACTCCCAATGGAAGTTTACTTTACTGCAGGACAAGCCAAAAAATACAACCAAGATTATAAGGAAAGAAATACAATTGACTCAAGACAGGTTGGGCAATTCACTTAAGAAAGGGGTAGTTCGAAGGTTGGTGAAAGGATGTTGGGTTCCTGGGTTCCATCTCCAGAAGGATTTATGGGTATGGGGGGGCAAGGTCCCTGAATCACGGATTTGGGTTCCCAAGATCCACCAACGTTAAAGGTTGTGGTTTTTCCCCGTCGTCCTTTTCCCGTGTTCTTAGCCTAAAAATCTGCCACAAAAACCCCTAATGGTTTGGGCCGATTTGCCTCCAAAAGTTCCCCCCCCACCCCCTTTCAAAAAGTCCCCAGGGAACCCGGGTATCTATATAGAAAAACCTGGTGAATAAAGCCTTTCAGGTTTTCCACTTCTCCCCTTCCATCTCCTGTAGTGTGATGGAAATGAAGGGCTAATTGGCCCGGCCACTCCCGAAAATGCACAGAAAAAGGTAAATACGCAGGGAACCAGGATTCCGTAATGAGAGAAGGCCTTTGGGCGTAAATTTTCTCATGCACGTTTTTTTATACCCGGATTTGGGTTTGGGCTCCTCTAAAAAATTTTAGGTACAGGAAGTTTTTCCTCCCCCTCGACAATTGGCCCCCCGCCAGAAGGTCCGGGCGTTGGGCTGTCCTTTAATCGACATTTTGCCACCTCAGAGGCTTTTTGAAGACCATCCACCCCCCAAGATTGTTTCCAGCAAACGCTTGGGGTTCCAGGAAAATCCAGGATATGGAACCCTCCTTTCCCTCTATCTATTCAACTGCGTGGACCAACCAAACTAATCGTGTCCAGGGGTTTCCCCCACCCTGGGATCCCCATTCCTCCCCGGAGACTGGGTGAAAGACAAATTCAACACACCCTAAATACTCGACCTTTCTTGAGAAAAAAAATCCTTCCGAAAATTTCCAGAGTATCCCTAAACTTTCCCGACCTCAGTGGCCCGTGGAATTGGATATTTCAGAAAATGTCACTATAGGTAAACAACGAGTCCGGATGAGAAAAGGAGCAGCCCGCTTTGACGAAATAGCGGGAGACTTGGCAAATAGCCAAAAGTGGGAACCCTACCAGGCAAAGTAATCGCCCAAAACATACGGAAAATACTATTTAGCGGTTTGCCATTGGGGCATGTTGGGCATTTTTTGGCCCAATGGGTGGAAAATTAGGGGGTTACAGCCGTTTTGGAAAGTGGATACGAAATTGGTAGTAGCCCAAGGAAGAAACGGAACAATCCTAGCCAAACGGTCCCCAGAACTTAGGGTTGGTTCCCCCCACCTTGGGTTCCGTGCCCCTGGCCCCCTACATGGAGGGTTTTAAAGGGGTCCCCACGGGTAACCGGGACCGTTTTTAACCACGGCTAGGAAACGGGCGTGTTCCCCCCTGGTTTCAAAAAACCACAAGCACACTGGCAACAAGACCAGGGTCCCCCGTCAACCCACCCCATCCCTCGATGGGCCTCGGCATCCATACCCACCCGTTTTATCGAGGGACGAAGCTTCCCCCACCCCCTGTTACCAATCAATATGATTCTGGTGGTCCGGAGAATTGCCCGAAGTTACGGAATGACAGAGGCCCCAAATCCTCAACCGGTGGGAAGTTCAATCCAAGTGACGAATCCAATTGGAAAATGGTCCCAAGAAGAATTATGTGGTGCCCCCCCGGTCCCCCAGTTTTTTCCAATTCCGGCCCGTGGGGCTTTGAGAACAAACTCCCCCACACCGTGGGGGTGTTTCCGAACTATTTCACGAAGAGGGGGGGCTGCCAACGAAAACAACCTTAGACAGCAACGCCTCCTGGTGGCTATTGGTCCATGTTGGGGGTTTTCTGTCCAAAACAAGTGCTTCACATTTCCCAGTTCCCCTGTGGTCAGATACACAGCAAGCCAGTGGAAGCGACTGGGAGGGGGGGAGGGAGCTTTTTTGTTTTTTTTTCTTTGTAGAACAACAAGCTTTAGGGCCCCTTTGCCCCTCTGGAGAAATTCGGGCCCCCGTAAAAAATCAAAACCTCCCGTTTTTTTTCCCATGACAAGGCAGGTGGGGAAGAGTTATCCCCATGGCCGATCCTTGGTTTGCCCCGAAGGAGAGCTTTTCTGAAAATGGGGAAATTGCCCCAAACCATCCCTCGAGCTAACCCCGCCGGGTTGGCCCCTTCAAGAACGCAAGAGATGCCAACATTGAACGAGGTTGGTAAACCAGGAAGTCACAATAGGAGGATCATTACAAAGCCGGAAAAACGCCTTACCTCTGGTCATTGTAGGTGAACAGAAAATTTGGTCCCCCACAAAACTCCTGGGGGCCCCACAGTCCACCGTGGGGACAGAGCCAGTGAGTTATTATTGCAGAAATTTCACATGCTTCCATGGTTGGAGGCCACGTTTCCTAATATCCCCACGGTGTGGGGTTTTTTTTCGAACTCAGTGATAAATGCCCGCCTTGCCGCAAACCTAGTTCAACTCCCCCTTGCCAAATACAATTCCTTTTACCTCTACCAATTCCGTGTTTTATTGGCTGTTTTCGGTAAAACGCTTTTTCGATAGTCCAGTGGCGGTATGCGGTCAAAAACCAGAAGACAACCAGCACAAGTTTGAATGTTGCGAACCCCAAAAAGGAAAAAAAAAATCCTGACGACAAAGCGAAACTACCTCAACCTCCCACTCGCAAATGTACACGGACAATCATCCGTCTCCCTTATAGCCGTGTCCGAGGAGGGACATCAAAAACACTGGACCCAACGGAAGGTGAAAAAAAGTGTGTGGCAAATGGGGTAAATGAAAAAATAATGAGGAACAGAAGGAGGAAGAGAAAAACAAGAAGAAGAAAAGAAGAAAGAAAGAAAGAAGTAAGAAGAAGAAGAAGAAAAAAGAAATAGTGGTAAATAAAAAGCACCACATCACAAGCAATTAAATTTTCGGAGAAACCTTTCGAAAGCCAAAACCTCAGGACTGTTTTTTAGACAAAACAATGCTATAGTCCCCGTGGACTCCAATGGGACCCACATATGGTTGGCGCCCCATTAAGTCCCTAAAGTCCCCCCCTCCCCTGGAGTACCTTTCCCCGGAATGGCAACGGAAAGCAAGGCTCCGAGGACAGTACCCCCTTTCGGTGGTAATTGGATGTGCTTTAAAGATGCTTCATCTTTATGCCAAGTAAAACCCTTCGGCAAAATACAAAATTGGGGTTTGTACGGGGAAGGGGGGTTGGTCAAAAAATTTTTGAAGGCCCCCCGTCTGTTCCACCCCTAACGGCCAGCCGGTTATTAATACGTGGGTAATTTCCCACCTGTTTGCATGGCTTGGCCCCCGAACCCCCCCTAGAATTGGGGTGGTGGTACGGGGGGGTAAAATGAACAGGATTGGGGGAAGGTGGTAATTCGGCGGTCCCCGGGGCCCTTGGCCCCATCGCAAGAAAACTGGGTTGACGCCTGGGGGGCCACCATGAATCTTGCGGCGAAATGCCCTGGCCCCTATGCGTGCTTCCCAGCCATTTTTTTTCCTTGTATTTTGAAAACTGAATGTCCCCATTCAATTCAGAACCCCCAAAACACAAAAAGGCTAAAGGAAGTTTAGTAAGAAAACAAAGAAACGAATGCCTGTTTTGGAAATGAACCCTCTAAAGTGGATGGCATATCCGTGGCTATTTTATTTTTTTTCCAAGAAAATTGGGATATGAGTTATTGGGCCCCCTTTTTTGCGACCCCCTCCAGAAAACCAATTGCTGCTCCGAATAAATCCCAAACCTCCACCTAAAAAAGAACGAAGGAACGATGGCCCGTCCCCCGCAGTGCCGCCAGAAGGGTTTTGACGCTGGTGGAGGAAAATTTATTTTGTTTTCCCCGGCTCATTATCATCAATAAAGTCCCCCTTGCCAATGTCAAAAATGAAATAACAAAACAAATCTAGCCTTTCGAGATTCCCATGGCTTTTCCCGGGAAACATTCATTCCCAAGGTCCGTTTGCTTTTACAGTGAATGGAATAATCGTTTTTTTGTGGGGGGAGAAAATGTTTGAAATTTCCCAAAATAATAATTGTGGGCCCCTGGATTGCAAGATGTAAGGAAAAACAATTTGGGGAAACAGAGACTTTTGATTATTTTTTAAATTTTTTTTTTTTTTTTTATATACATTATAATTCCCCCCACCAAAGTTTTCAAAGAAGGTGAAAATGCCCCCTGGGAAATTTTTTTTTTTCTGTAAGATCAATTAAACCAAAGTAACATTTGTGTTTGTCTTTTGGCCTTTAAGTTCCATCCCCAAAAATCACCCTTAAAAAATATAATTTTAATATATGTACATATATAAATTTACGTTTGTTTTTTGGTCCCTTTATTCATCCAAAAAAATCTTTCAAAATATATTATACTGTTATTAAAAAATACCAAATATATTAAAGTGAAGGTGCAAATTAAAAAACAATAACTGTTGTTTACTAGATATTAATAAGAAAAAAGTTTGTTTATAAAATATCTTATTTTAATATTGTTTATATTACATATATTTTTGATAATATATATTACATCCCTTGTCCCCCCCTTATTGAAAATGATAATCATTATAACTTTTTAATAATTAAATGTGGTAGTTCCCCAGTAATTTTAATCTTCCTCCCTCATAAAAAATTATAAATTAATCCCCAATTAAATTGTAATAATCCCCTATATTCAATGGTTGGTCTAACTATATAAAAAGGTTTGTTAAACGAGGAATAATATAACCTATAATCACCAATGTCTCTTTTTTATCCATCCTCCTTCTTTTGATAATCCTTGATATTTTCAGTACCAAAAATAAGCCATTGTCCCCCCTATCGGTAACCTAGAAATACAGAATTAATGGGGGTTTATATAGTTAAAATATTTAGTCCCCCCCCCCACCCTTACCCAATATAATTAAATTACATATATAGTATTATTATAATATATAATAATATGTTACATAATTATTATTTTATAACAAAAAAAAATATTATCTTACATTGAGCGTCCTCATGATCAACAAAATCTCCCCCACTCCATTGGATAGGCACACACACAATTGCCTTTTTACATCAATGTTTCCATGGGTGTCTAGTAGTTTGTTGACCTCTACCAGACTGAGAGGCCAGGTTATGATACCACGAATGGAGTGGAGACTTTTTATGGGCTTTAATCAAACTCTCTACAAATGACAAAGATATCTCAGATGGATATTGCTAGTTTCCAGGCTTGAATAGTTCAGGATTTTGCCTCTTGAAGCAGAACTTCATCTAAAAAATCTTGTGAAAACCATTCATATTGCGGTGTTTTCAGGACCATGTCTCAGATGAAGGTTGTAAGTAGTTTGAAGTTTGTTTTTTGTTCCCGATACAATATATCGAATGAGTGTTTTTTCCAACCTCCCAATCATTCGAAATATTTAAAGCTCTTGTTGTACTGCGAGATAATGGAGTAAGTATCAACTTCCTGAGACATGGGAATGCAACTTTCTTTCTCTTGGTTTAGTTAGCTCTCCAGTTGCAGTGATTCGACAGTGTCTGAGAACCAAGACTTGAAGAGAGGGGCAAGTATGAGCACAAGCTGAAAAAAAAATCATGGTCTATGTCTTGAAATCTTCCAACTTTAATATCTTTAGGCGTGGGAATGAACTGGACTGAAAATAGTTGTGGCAGACACTGATTAACATAAAACCCGCCTAATGTCAGTGCACGTAGCATTGGTAAACTTGTCATACCTCCTGTAATGATTCTGTTACATCCATCAGGTTGAGCAGCTCAATGTCTGGACAAATTTTGAACTGCAGACAGGACATCATTTATTCTAACTTCGAAGGAGTACAGGGCACTTCAGTCTTAAAGTGGTTGGATTATCAGTCCCAAATGATCTATCATGAACTTCTCGGAGAGAATCCAATACTGATCTATGATAGAATGTCATCAGTTTCGTCAATTCTGTGAGAAGAACACATGCATCTGACACTGCACGTGCACTGTACGGCGCATACTCTTTATTGACATCGAGAAGCCAGAGAGTCCTGGAGGTCCTTACATTTCCTTAACAGACCCAATTCCTTCTTCTCCTTCAAATAAGCTTCCATCATATACTAACCCACAGATCTGTGAGGTGGTGGACATTGAAGACATACAGCCCTAATTGCCCAGTGGAAAGATCTTCCATCTGTAGGTGATAGGGTGAGGTTCGTTAAATTAGGGAGATATTGTAAAAACTCTGCTAAGTGAGATGAACTTCAATTCTGTGTCGGGGTATGATGTCAAAGATAGTGTATGCAATTTTGCGCACTCACTAACCTTTTTTTAGTAGAACACTTGCATTTTAGGTTTACTGTTGAAATACTGGCTCAGATGAATACTTGTGAACGTCCTTAGTTTTTCTGATACGATCTGATTCAGCACTAACTTTTATGCACTTATGGCAGGAACCTACACCTACATCCATGACCTTTCTGGTAGCTTCGCTTTGTCATAAAATTACGTGCATACTGATCAAACAAAGTTTGAGGAAGATCTTCAATGTAGTTCCTTATGGCAAGTATATCACTTTCTTTCTCAATCGTTTCCTTATCAAAGCACAATACCCTTCCATTTCGTCTACTATTTCTAACAAATTTAGTAGTTCCCATTAGCTGAGATATCCGCTATCTCTAGCAGGCCCAGTTCCCTTAGAGACAGCGGTCCTCTATTGTATGTGGGATCCATACTTCTTCTCTATCGTTCTTTCTTTCTTTCCTTGTTGGATTTCTTGGCTATCAACCAGAGGCATATGGCCAAGGTTATTAAGCCAATGAATCTTTCTGATTCTGACCCTCGTTTATATACCACAAAAAGTGTAATCGTCAGCATTGATGTAATTGAACGAATGTGCAGACCCAATGGTTTAGCTTGGTCGATTCTATAACTGCACCTTCATCACACCCTTTGGAGTAGGGAAGCAACCTATGGATCCTGATAATATATAATATGTATATTATTGATCATCCCCTTTGGTGTATTTATAATATTTTTTGTGTGTGGTGTTAAATGACTTATGTCACTGAAAAGAGAAAATATATATTATTATAATACTTTCTGATATCTCCTGCACGACCTTATGGTGAAAACCACAACGCAAAATATCACTGATGTTATGAACAAACATACAATACATCTGTAAAAAAAAAAAAATGTACAAGGCAAATACAGGGGGATAATAATAATATAATAATAATAAATAATAATTAATAATAATAATAAAAATAAACTATAATATTATTAATACTATTACTACTTATAAAAATAATTTTTAGAGCTAAACGGTTACCGCTCCTGGACTGAAAACACGCAAAAACAAAAGC
>NW_023652612.1:0-5208 GCF_015228065.2 Penaeus monodon
GAGGGGGGCTATGACTACCATTCCATCTACCAACAACCATTAGAAGAAGAAGAAGGGAAAAAAAAAAAACAGTACAGTGCAGTATGAATGTTGTTCAGGTTTATCTTTTAATTATACTTTTTTTTTTTTTCAAAACTGGCCGATAAGACTTGGGTTTGCCTTGATTTTAAGGGCAATATAACTACTACAAACCACTGTAGTTTGTAAGGTCTGAAGGACCCCTTTTACCCTAGTAGTCGCTGGAAAACTGTTTTGACATTAAATGTAATTTTAACGAACTATAATTCTGTAAGTTGGAGCGGTGTGTGTGTGTGGGGGGGATAGTTATATATAAAGCCGGAAATATATTAATCCTTAAAGGCTGGGAATTTGTGATGGTCTCCCCTCCTTTTTACACTAATCTGACGTTCCTTGTAATTAGATTTTAGAATAAAATTGTAAAATATAATAATAATACGTTGCCATAATTACATGGTAATGTGGTTTCTCTCAGGATGAAGGATTTTATATGTAAGGAATGGTGACTCATATATTATATATATATATATATATATATATTATATTATAATATATATATATATATATATATATTATTATATATATACCTTCACAGTATTGTTGATATACTATATATATATATATACTTATATATATTTTTTATTATAAATACTGTATGTTTCACTCAAATGTTGGTTGAACAATATAAAATAAAAAATAGATTGCAAATGTAATATTTATATCTATTCCCCCTTTACCACCAACACGGTATTTTTTATAAACACAAACGGGACGGAATTAGAGATAAGAAGAAAAAAGGTCTAAAACTCTATAAAAAAAGAAAGAAGAAGAAGAAGACAAGAAAAAGGGAGATTTAGTAATAAAGGATATTCACAGTTTAAGTCCCTGTAAAAAAGGACGGGATTACTGTTAGTATTATCAGAAATTCTATGTATTGTCAGTATTTTTTGTACTTTAATCCAGTAAGACGCTTTTTAGTAGAAAAATTGTAAGGGCATTTTATTATTTATTTATTATTATTATTATTATTATATATAATATAAAATTTTTTTTTGTAAAGAGTGAAGAGCAGCCAATTATTTCACTATGCATTATATGAACTTGAAAGTGGAGAGAATTAAAGATTATTGGTAGACTTTATCTTTGTGAAAAAAATGTTTATAGCAATCCACAGTGGCAGACATTTTGGCACCTATTTAGTTTATATATAATGAAATAAGGGGTTCTTATATGTATGTAGATGTTAAGAATACCTTCAAGGCCCTATACATTAAACCCTACAAATCTAGTGAGCAGAAACCAACCTCATGAAATTATACAAACTAGTACTTTGTTCTTCTCCATCACAAACTTTTCTTTTCCCATATTAGAAGCCCCCCCCCCCTGCAACAGGTTTTTTAGGAAACCATGAAAATTGTTTTTTGAGTGAGATGACATTAATCATATCATATGTTTGGTTCTCCCTAACTTGTAATGAAGACAATGATATTTATTACACTGTATTCACCTAAATTTGGGCATTCACTATTCATAGTGAATCCCTATTGCCTCTGTGCATGCAGTACTTTGATGAAGAGGTCAGTAAATATTTAGCATCATTTGTTTATCATGGGGATTGAAAACCAAAGGAACTATTACATGTAGTATAGTTCTGTATTTAATAACTGTTATTTAGAGTTCGAAATGGAATTCTGATAAATTTTCAAAAATTTTTATTAAACTATTGATACTTTTTTTTAATAATAATAGTAATAAAATAATAATAGTAATAATAATAATAATAGTAATAATAATAATAATATAATAATATATAATAATAATAATAATAATAATTATGCCTGTTCTCATACTGAAAAGCACATAGATAAAATAGAGTTACTTCAAACCAAATTTAAGTATACTTAAAAGGTCACAATAGTAGTAATGATTCTAAAGTGCTTCTTGCTCATACTCAAAATTGCCAGTATTTTTCAGTTCAGTAGCTTCAAATTAGCCTTAAAAAGATTCTGACCTGTATAACTAAGATGTATATCCATTACATTAACATGGAAAGCCTTTACATTCAATTAAATGGATGGTTTTCTAATAGCTTCATGAAAAACAATCCAGAATCAAGCTGTGTGATCTTTATCCTAAATGCTTCCACACCACAATATTTTCACTCCAAATAAGTGTAATTGTAGTAGGTATACACCAATAACTTAAACAGTATTTTTTCATCTTCTCTTTTTATTTACTAACTTATTTCATACCACACTAGCATGCACCATTCTCTCTAAAATTCAAAAATTCACCAATACTCTCTGGCATGAACATCTTGAATTTGAAGTCAAATGTGATGCATTTCTTTTGGTGCAAAAACTTCAGGCACCTGAAAAGGGCTGTAAAACCCAGTATTAAAAAGTTTTCCTATATTTATATGCTTCTTCTAGGTATATAAAAGAAGCTCAGGAGTTAGGTATGACTAGGGATGATTTTCACTGGTTGGTCTGGCTATTTTTGTATGGCCCACATTTTCCCCATAATACATACTTATATAATTATTACTATAGGTAATTATTTCTAATAGGACTGGATTACGCAGAAATATGTCCTCCATGCTTGCAATTGGGCAAAGCCTAGCAAACCTTCATTAAGCATATTCTGGTGAGATAGAGCTTTTTAAAACCCTGCAGTCAGTCATTGAAAAACAATTCTTTAATTTTGGGTAGTTTCAAGGAAAGAGCCAGATTAGCATATTTATGTAAAGCTTTGTCCCAAGTGTCTTATAGGGCTTCCTACACAAATTTGCAAAGTACCTTTTTGTTCTGTCATAGGAGTTTCAAAGCATTAGAAATGGGGATACCTATTCCTATAAAATTCCCATAGTATAGCTTACAATTATACCAAGGCTATATGCTTAAAGCAGTATAGAGTTTAAAATGTTTAAAGTCTTAAAAAAATAAATGTTCTAGACATCAAAGATCATATATTAAATTAGAAATTTAAAGAGCATAGGAGAAAAAAAGTTGTATTAGCTATTTCCATTTCAAATTTCCTTAGAGATAATGTAATTCTCCAAAGTTCTCAGGATAGCAAAAATTTCTTAACCCCTGCCTACAGGTGACTTTAATATTGGAGTCAACAGATTTGAGTTTCTTTAAAAAATTCCAAATAATTTTTTATACGTATTCACTATTTTATGATGATTTAGTATTTACTTGATTCGGCTCCTATTTTCTTGGCTACTATCTACCTATCTGTCAATCTGTCTGTGTATCTATCTGTCTAGATATCTAGATATCTATCATATATTAAAAGTGCTGCATGGTGTAAATTGTAATGTTGGAATTGTCTGTTCTGTTCAAATGTAAACAAATCTAAGTGGGAAAAAGGAATGAATGGGAAGGAATACAATAAGAAGAGAGAGAGAGAGAGAGAGGAGGGGAGAGAGAGAGAGGAGAGGGAGAGAGAGAGAGAGAGAGAGAGAGAGAAGTTCTTCAAAAGGGGGGGAAATTTTTAGTATTATTTATAAGTATATAATGTGAATTTATCAGACGCTGACAATGTTGATATAGAACCTTTTTGCTACCTGTAACCCTTATACATTTTGTGTTGTTTTTTTGCCACCTGATGCTGTAGCACTGAATGCTTTTATCATGCTGATGATTTTTATTAGATTTAAGCCATTGATCTTTTATATACAATCATTATATTATCTTATGGTAGAGTAAGGTATGATAGGATAGGGTAGGATAGGACCCGGTAGGGAATGTAAGATAAGGTAGGGGGAAGGTAAGGTAGGGCATGGTAGGGGAGGGGGGTAGGATAATGCAGGATAGGGTAGCCTAGGTTATGTTAGGGTTTAAATAGGGTACCGTAAGTTAGGGTGAGTGGATTGGATAAAATTAGATAAGACAAACAGAATATGAATGATGGAATGGAAAGAAGAAAGGAAAAGAAAGGTAAGGAAAGTAAGGTTAAGTATGGCAAATTAAGATTAGATTAAGCATTGTTTAATAAACGGCATCTGAAAGATGAGCAAGATATGTGAGGTTAGGAAAGGGAGATGAAATAAAATTCTCTTTCTTTTAGTTTTTTTCTTCTTCTTCTAGTTTCATTTCGTTTTTCTTATACAGTAAAATTTTTGGTCTGAATTGGTAAGTTCAATGTACTCCTTCCTTGGCTTGCTGATACACTGACATACATTTCCTTAAGAAAGTATAAGGTATAAATTTCTGATAGAGTATGGTCATTTATCTTGTGCTTCAGAAAAAGTGTTTAGATGATATGATATAATGTACCACTTAAATGCACTAGCCCTAAATACTACTACTACTACTACTACTACTACTACTACTACTACTACTACTACTACTACTACTACTACTACTACTACTACTACTACTACTACTACTACTACTAACAATAATAATAATAATAATAAACTAGATTAGTTGTTGATTTGTATTCAGTCTGAATATGAAAGTATATTAAAATTCTGAATATAGTCTGAATAAAATAAAATTATACATTAATTTGCATCTGTTACTTTATCGTATCTATGTATATCTATCTATAACTGTATATTTATCTTCATCTGTATCTTTTTATCAGTCTCTCTGTCAGTGTTTTTGTATATATGGTTATCTATTTATGTCTATCAGTATAATCTGTGTATCAGTCCATCAGTATAATGACAATTACATATATGTATACATATATATACATATATATATATAATATATTATATATATATATTTTATATATATATATAAAATACATAATATATACATATAAAATAATAAAATATATATATATATACAAATATATGTATACATAATATAAAATTATAAACATATATATAATATATATATATACTTATAATATATATTATAATAGATATTATATTATATAATAATAGATATATATATACATATATACATTTAATATTAAAATTTACATATATATAATTAAAATTAATATATAAGAGATATATATATACAATATACATTTATATAAAATAATACATATAAAATATATTTATATATAATTAATTAATATAATACATATATATTATATATATATAATATATAATAAAATTAATATTATATATATAATAATTATTATATATATCTTTATTATAATATATATAAGATGTAAATATATATATATATTATATATATATAATATATATATTAATATATTTGT
>NW_023652613.1:0-5208 GCF_015228065.2 Penaeus monodon
CGTTTTATATAAAATATTATATAAAATATATATAAAAATATATATATATATTATATATATATATATATATATATATATATTAATATATATATATTATATCATATTAATCATAATATATATATATATAATTATATATATATATTATTATTTTAATATATATAGTATATATATATATATAATATATATATTAATATTTATATCAAACAGTAGGGATTTTGTTTTTATCAAAAATGTTGCTGAATTGATGATACTACAGATGATGGTTGACGGATGTAGTGATTTAGCAAAGCTAGAAAAAACTCATTACTCCCAAATCTTTCATAGAAAAAAGTCCCTTTATTTATTTAAATTTATATTGTTTACATTATACCTATGATTCATTTCTCTCTGAAACCCATGCAGTCACCACCAGCAGTGGTGGAGAAGTTACCTCATTTGTTGGAAAACCCTGTTATAAACTCTGAAATTAGAGGAAATTTTCCGGCTATGTTGCAAAGTCCACAGTGTTACTGTGAAGTCGAAGGAGTCGAAAACAGAGCCGAGCAATGCACAGACTTTCGGGAGTCTTGTCAGGAAGAAGGTCCGAGTTCTGGCAGGTTGTGAGCTGGAGTACAAGTTTGCTGAAAAGCGAAAGGAAAAAGAAAAAAGCAAAAATCCTATGCCTTTCCCCTTTTTAAAATAAAATTTTGTTGTATTTTTTCCCTTTTCTGTTTCTTTCTTTTTTTTGTGTATGTCTTGTGCATATTTTCTTCTTTCTTTGATAAGGTAGTGCCAGTAAGGAAAATACTATTGCTTTTGTTTTGTTTATTTTTCTAAAGCATTTTTGTTGACATGTTGTATGCATAAAAATAAATTTGTGCATTGTGTCTCGTGTCTTTTAGCTCTTAACAATTAATATATAATTAGGAGAGGGTGGAACTCTTTGAAAGATTAAGGTTGCTGGGAGAATTTTTTAAAGATATTAGGGGAACACTTCTTTACCATAAATATTGTGTGCAGTTATACAGGGTTTAACAGTATACATGTGTCTACTGTTAAAAAATAGTTTGGATATTCATAGAAACTCTTTGTTTGGTTTGTATTTTTGTTTTGGTTTCATCCCATTTTCAGCCTTTTCATCTTTTCATCTGGAGACCATCATATGAAGCTAGAATTATGTGCTGTACAATTTTTTTTTTTTCCCAATAATATATACATCCACATGCATCCCAGTGGATGCCATCTGTTGTTGGTATGTGTAGTGGTTTTGCTTTTACCAAGTGTGTTAATTGATACAGTTTCTGGCCAGGGACCGTTTTTAAAATTTAGGATGTTGATCAAATGCTATCTGCAGTTTTAGTATACAATTGGCCTGCAGGTAAATACTGTAATGGAAGAACAAAAAAAAGATATTTTACTATTTGTCAAATATTATAGAGGAAGGATTAAGGGCATTTTCTGTTGCATTCATAGTTTACAGGAATTGTTACATTTGTTTGTTGTTAAATATCGTTTTCTGAGCTTTCTTTAGATTCCTTAACAGTTTGCTTCTTCCTGTTTTCTTCTTCATCCTCTTCCACTTGCACTTGCACTTCCACTTCCACTTCCACTTCCACTTCCACTTCCACTTCCACTTCCACTTCCACTTCCACTTCCACTTCCACTTCCTTCTCCTTCTCCTTCTCCTCCTTCTCCTCCTTTCTCCTCCTTCTCTCCTTCTTCCTCCTTCTCCTCCTCCTCCTCCTCCTCCTCCTCATCATCATCATCATCATCATCATCATCATCATCATCATCATCATCATCATCATCATCATCATCATCATCATCATCATCATCATCATCATCATCATCATCATCATCATCATCATCATCACCATCACCATCACCATCACCATCACCATCACCACCATCACCATCACCATCACCATCACCATCACCATCCTCCTCCTCTCCTCCTCCCTCCTCCTCCTCCTCCTCCTCCTCCTCCTCCTTCCTCCCTCCTCCTCCTCCTCCTCCTCCTCCTCCCTCCTCCTCCTCCTCCTCCTCTTCCTACTCCTACTCCTACTCATTTTCCTCTTCCTCTTATTCCTCCCTTTCCTTTTCTCTATCTTTTCTTTTTTCTTACATATAGGAAGAAAGACTAATCTCCTTTGTGCCCTCTCAGCCAAGGTGTGGATAATTTCTAATGAGAATTGTAGAGAAGGTATGAATAAATAACTCCTTGTGATGTAATTTGATGAAGTTTGTAATATCACCCATGATGACTACTGTTTCCCATGCTATAAAGCCAGGTGCCTACCGCAGTCAGCCACTCAGATGGAAATTTAGGTTTTCAATGCCAAGTACAATATGCGTCAGCCAGAATTGTGCATCACGACAAGAATATAGGACCCCAAGAATAAGTGGGTCAATTTTATGAGTGGTTCGTACTCATTCAAACCTTTCTACAGTGAGGGTGTTTGTTTGGTTGACCTCTGAGTTGGTATTTCCTCTGCATTATATGTAGTGGGTATTATTAACTTAATTTAGTACCCCCTTGTTGTATATGTTTTAGTATTTGGTTGATAAGTTTAGATTTCTTTTATCTAATATAGATATGGCTTGTATGAATCTTAGATTACGATATAAAGCCTAATTTAGTAATAAAACATTAGGCTGCAAGTGTTGGCAGATAAACACAGACAGCACTATTATAATTGCTGTTTTAAATGGATAATGATAAGAACCTTGGTCCCAAAGAAATAAATTCCATTGATGTACAGTGCATGGTGATTTATGCATGTTATTCCCTGTTCATTACTATTACTTTTGCAATGAGAGGTATAATAAGCAGACGTTCATGCATTTTCTGTTTGGAAATATATGAACTTCACTTGATTAAATATCATGTATAAAAGAAAGTTAATATAAATTATTTGGCATGACTTTTTGAAATTGTATGGAAACATAAAACACACAAAAAGACTTAATAATGTTTTGTGTATATAAAAAACACACACACACGCGCAAAAACGCGCACACACACACACGTGCACACACACACACACACACCACACACACACACACACACACACCACACACACACACACACACACACACACACACACACACACACACACACAACACACACACAAAAAAAACAAATACACATAAAATTAACACACACACAAAACAAACATGCACACAAAACAAGCACACTCACAAAGCAAACATACAAAACACACACACACACACTTTGTAACTTTTGATTGTTTTATGTACTTGGTAATTTGCCTCACTTTTGTTATTATTATTTATAGTTTGGTGTCATGTCCGTATTTTCATTTTTCTGTGTATCTTCCCCAGTCTGCGGAGATGAAGGAGAAGTTAGTTGAATATATCACAAACCCCAATGGCGATGGAACGACTGTGGACAGGCATGTGAGCGCGCAGGATCGGGGCAAATTGTACCGCAACCAAGGAGATGTCTTTAGCATTGAAGATGATGATGATGGTATGATACTGAATGATGAATGCATATATTTTTTTCTTGCTCTAGCATGTTTGTTTGTCTTTCGTAATTTTCTTTTGCAATTGGAACATTTTTGAGAAAGTATAAGTCTTTTTAAAACATAAAAGTATTCTTCAATTGTGTATTTCAATTGAAAGATATTAGCATGAGATATAAATGGACAGTTTAGCAGTCACTCTCCCGAGTGTCACAAGAAGCACATAGTATCTTATATAATGCTTTTTAACTGGAATTTCATCTCTTTACTTATATCAATACAGGAGGCGGTGGTGCTGATGGTAGAGAAAATGACCGCTTGGAAGTAGTGAAAGTATCTCAGTGGCTGAAGAAGCCTGATGTCATAACATCATTTGCATGTCATCAAGTCAAAGAAAATGGTTACATGTACAAATGGTAAGATCATGGGAATTTTTAATCTTTTTCTATGAATGTGTTTGATTAATTTATTTACTGATCTGTTTGTTTATTTATGAAGAAGTGTTTGTTATTACCCTATGCCAAAGTAAGGATCAGAATGAGTGAGAGTGAAGGAAGAGAGAGTGAGAGATAAAAGGGGAAGAGAAAGAAAAAAACAATTTATATATTTGTAATGGTCGTCCATCCTCTAGCAGTATGAACAGTATGAGTTATATTGTTGATGTTAAATAGGTTTCCATTATACTATGATATTTTCTCTGCAGTCACCTCCTGCTTACGGATACACTCCTGTTTGTCATCCGGAATCCGAAACCAAGTCAGGAGAGGGTCACGTCACAGCACGGAGAACTTTGGCCTCCATTGTAAAAATAAACGTCCAAGAAAAGACACCCTGATCTCATCACTTTTAAGTATGGCACTACTTCACCTGATGGAGAGGTCACTGTGTCAGATATGGCAGGTATGTCTCCATTTAACTCTTATCATTGCATAAGTATGTATATGTGTGTGTGATATTTAGCCTTTTATTGGAGGTTGAGTGGGGTTTACTTATCTCCAATGATTGACTTATGAACATCATAAAGAAAGTAGTTTGGAATCATTTACATATAATGTACTTAAAGGATAATTGTTATTATCAATTTTTTTTTAGAATTCATAATACATTATTGTTAGTAAACTTATTTCTAAAGTCTTAGATACAATATCCTCCTGCAACCTAAAACTGACATAGTAATGAGACAGAAGGACCCAAAGTCAGTAATGATAATAATTATGTTATGATGAAGACATCTAATTCTTCTAACTCACTTTGGTACAGGTTTCTCATCCCAAAGGCAAGCGAAGCAACCAAGATCATCAAGGAACAGATCATGAAACAGATGGATGCAGCAAAGTCGTAGTATGCCGTAGCAGAAGCAACAACAACAATGGCAGTAAGCACTGTCTGTTGCTCATAGTTGGGCACTTCCCAGTTCTCTACTGTGTGTCTGCTTGTCTGCCTATTCCTGTCTGTGTGGCAGTTGGGGCACCCAGTAGGTCCTCTATGTTGAGGGTAAAATGATAGCAGATGTTGAAAGAGGTTCTTTTGTGTAGGTTGTAAATAGTTTTTTGCTGATATTTTTTTTAGAACACTTAACTTGCCCCTTTCCCGATCCCCATCCCCAGCCTTTTTTTTTTATTAGCTAGGAAATAACTTGAAATATTGTTTAAGGGTAAAGATGATAGAGAATAAAGAGAAAACAGTAAAATAGTAGGTATTGCATAGTTTTGTATTTCCTTTTTTCTGGTTATTTGTAAAT
>NW_023652615.1:0-5207 GCF_015228065.2 Penaeus monodon
TTTTTAAATGCCCGTTCTGCGCCAAAGAAGTGCCCCAAAAAAAGCAAGTAACAAGGTATGGTTTTTCCCAAAGGCGCAACAAAAAAAAAACCACCAAAATACGGGATCCGCGGGTCCCACCCACGTGGCCCCACTGGTAACAAAAATAGAATTGCAATTGCGTGTTAAGGGGGGTAAAACGCCGCGTGTGGGGGCAGCCCCCCCGGGAGGGAGAGGGGGGGGGCTGACCCTACCGCCTGGTCGTGGCGACAAATTTTCAGCCCAAACGAGGGAGATAAAAAAGGACCCCCCCCCTCGCTGGCAGGGGTCTTATTGGGATTTTTGGACCCCACGTGGTCCACCAGTGGCCAGGTAACAGAAAATAGAATTAGGGCACATCCTATAAACCAATATATTAAAATATAATATATATTTTTTACATTGTAATATATATATATATATATAATATGTGTGGTGTTGTGTGTGTGTGGTGAGTGTGGGGGGGTGGGCCTTTGCCAGCCCTCCTCCCCCCAAAAAGCCCCCCGGAAAACGTCAGGAAAAAAGGGATATGCTGGGGGGAGGGGGGGAGTCCCTCCCCCCCAGAAGAAAGGCAGGCGTGGGTCTCACTGGGAGGGCAAATGCGGGGCGCAGGAGGAACGAGAGTTTACCCCGCCGCGCCCTTTGGGCGGCCCCAAAACCCACCATGAAACTTGGGGGGGCAAGCCCTGGGAAAAACCCCACAGGCGATGGGCAGTCCAGGCCTGCCACCCCCTTTTTTTGGGGCTTTTTGTGGCGGGGGGCGGCAGAGGGGGCGTGCACCTGGGGGGACCCCCGGGCTTAACCCGGGTGTTTTTCGGGTAGGCGTTGGAACACCCGGTCCTTGCAGAGGAAGGGGTTTACCTCCTACAGGGCATTGAAGCGACGGGGGTTTGAGGTCTCCCCTCTCAAAGTAAAGACCGGTAAAAGCCGATCAGGTGGGGGGGTACATACTACGGTTGGGCTGCGGGGCGTGGTCACCACCCCCCGGGGTGTAGCCATGGCCATCTCCGCCGATTTCACCCCTGGGGTATTGAGGTAACCCCTTTTGATGAGGTATTAGGGATTTAACGAAGCATGTTTGGCTTCAGTCTCTTTTTGTTATCCCTCATCCCGAGTAATAAAACGATGTGAAAGGGCTTTCATCCCAAACTGCATCGGGGGAGACGATTCCCCCCAGTGGACATTCACAATTTCGGTTGTTCAATGCGGTACCCAGTTTGGACGAGCGGCTATGAGAATTCTGTGGGCCCCCAGGGTGGGGAGCGATCCCGAGCGAGAAAGCCTCCTCTCTGGATTTTGCTAGGTGAGGATCTGGCCATGGACAGCGCTCCAACCCGCTTACGGGACAGGTACAGCGATACAAAACTCCCTGTCCCCCCATGGCCCCCCTAAGATTTTTAAAACCGGACAGAAAGGGAGGGGGAAATGTGCCTGTGGGTTCACCATGGCATCTCTGACCGTTCACAAAACTCAAACCTATGGACCCAGTTGTTTGTGGGAGCTTTTTCAAGCAGGTAACACTCGAAGCAGCTCGGAAATCCTTTGGCGTACGCCCGAGGATAAGGCAGATCCATCTCCCTGGAGACATAGAGGCCACTGAAGCGGTCTAAAGGCCCGGGCTAAAGGGAATAAGTTTTGCATCTTTCCAGGGTGTGTGGGGCTCGGCCTGCTGAGAAGGACAAGGAACAGTTACAGGAATTTGCTGAGGAGGTTGAAGGCCTTTTCTTGGAAATGACCTTTCCCCAGCCTACCAAGCCCTAGAAAATGAACTTAAGCCCCCCTCACGGGAGGGGCGTCGATCAGTGGGGACAGATCATCTCAATCATTTTGGGGTTCGTGAACATTGGGCTGAGTATAGGTAGACCCCCAAACAGTTAGCAGGGATGCAAGCAAAACCCCAGTGCCGTGCCGGACCCCCCCATCAGCGAAAAAACCTCCTACCCAACGGGGGTTAGATGGGATTTTCCCAAATGAAGTGGGAAACTGCAGGATAGTGATATCCCTTGAAATGCTAAAGGCTGGGGGGGAAAAATTTGGGTGGGGGGCCCGCAACGTCTGACTGCCATTGACAGTTCGGTACCATTCCTCCTGACCCGTTGAAGGCGTGGCATGGGTTTTTGGGATTTTAGCAACTACCGTGGGATTACATGCTCAGATACCAGGGAAAGTTTTTTGCCCACATTTTTCTGAAAAGGATCCGCAACCAGAGGATTTGAGATGGAGCAGTTGGGTTACTCCTGGCAAATTTACAAGGGACCGTATTTTTCCCGCGCTTGAGTAATTTTTGAAAAACCCCGTGAGTTTGGTATGGGGTTTCTTTCAACCCTAATCGACCTCAAGAAGGCGTTTGACTCGGGCTCGGGAACGCATAGAAGTCCCGAGGGCTAGGGGAATTTCCGAAACAAATTTTGGCCTGATACAAACCTTTACTGGTACTGAAAGTGTTAAAATGTGGTGGGGGTATGTCAACTTCTTCCCCGTTTAAATTTGGGGTGAGGGGAAGGGTGTGTCCTTTCACCAAAAACTTTTTAACCCCCTGTAGGGCGGATAATGGAAAGCACTAGCCCCAAAATCTGTGGGAGCAACACTAGGCAAAATCAAGGTCTCAGATTGACTTTGCCGACGATGTTGCCATCCATCTGGTCCTTGGACCCTTTTGGCGGTGTTGAGCATTTAGCAATGAGGAAGCCCCTAGGCCTAGAGGTCTCCCGGACCCAAGACCAATCGGACTTTTGGGGGGTTAGGGGAACCCGCTCAGTAGTCCCCTTGCGGCGAGGGCGTTTAAGTTTTCAGAGAGTTTTACAACCTTGGGAGCGTATCCCTATCTCAGAGTTTTTCCCGACAAGAATCAGTAGCCCGGATTGGGCTGGCAACAGGGAAAACATGAAAATTAATCAACAAGAGCGTTTGCAGAGTCGGTTTCCCATGCGAAGGACCTCCAGTTTTTTCTTATGGGAAGCGAAAGCTGGACGAACCCCGTTCTTGGGGTCTCACCTTGATGCCTTTTGAACAAGTCCTTCACCGGACAGGGGTACATTGGCAGGACCCCGTGTCCAAACCCACGGTTACGCCGTGAGACTCGCATGGGACCTGTACTTGCATAATCCAGGATCACCAACACAGGCTATATGGCCACCTAGCTCATCTCCTGTGGACGCCCCTGCCATCAGGTGTCTCTCTGCGAGACAACCCTGGGTGGAGGAGACCTGTGGGACGACCCAAGAGATCATGGCTTGGGCAGCTTCGACGAGACCTGTCGCGAGGAATTAGAGATGGGCCAGGGGCCTGCCTGGAGACTCGCCTCGAGGGATACTCGTGGCTGGAAGCGAAGGGTGGATGGGGCCATGCGCCCCCGTCGGCTGTTTGCCCCTTGACGATGATATATGTGTGTGTGTGTGGGGTGTGTGGTGTGGTGGTTGGAAAGAAGAGAGAGAGAGAGAGAGACGGGGGTGTATATATATATATATATATATTATATATATATATATATTTTATATATATTTTTTCTTTTTTTCTAGTACTCTGTCCTAAGACAGATCTTTTTTCGCATCCATACACTCTGTTTCACTCTGGATTCCTGCATCGTCTCTGACAGTAGTTTATAGAGACGCTATCTCTAGAAGGATTTCCCTCCAAGGTTAAAGAGTCCCCTCTACCCTTATATGTACAGTACTCCACTGTTATATTAGCCAACATTATTCCCAAGTCAAAGTGGACCTGAGAGCAATAATGGGTAAGAGGTGGCTCCCCTATTCCTCGGAACCAGAACCCCACTATTTGGATCAGTTCATATCATATCCAGGATAATATATGTGTGTGTGTATAATAATATATATATTAATAATATAATATTTTTAAATATATTATATATAATAATTATTTTAAAAAAAATTTTATAATATATATAAAATATTTTAATATATATTTGTTTAGTATTATGTTTCCCATACCATTTATGGGGCCGTTGCCCCTTTAAACGCTTTTCCTTGTACCTGTTGTTAGTCCTTTTCCCCCATGCAATGATTTTGTCCATTTCTATGTTGCGCCCTCCCCTTCCTTTCGTGTCTGCTCTCCTTCAAGGGGAGTAGAACCAAGTTTGCCCTTTTCCCTTTCCAGGCCCAAATTTTTCTATTTTTCCATCTTCATTCATTTAGCATACTCCGTTCCCCGTAACTCCAACTGTTTTTTAACCCCCATTGGTCTTTCGTTCTGTCCATTTAACTTTTATCACTCGTCCCAAACCCACATCTAAAAGCTTTTATCATGCTTTCCCCTGTTTTTGGGGCCAGTTTCGCATGATATAGAGCTACGCCCCATACAAGTGCTTTGGCTAGCCCACCTAAGTTTTGGCCCACCCCTTTTAGACTTCCACAGCCCAACAATGTTGTTTTTTGATTTGGCTGCCCAATTCTCATTTTTATATCTTTACGCTGTCCCCTCATCAGTGACATACCCCCCAAAAATTTTTACTTTTTTCAATGTTTATTTTTCTCCTAACTCCACTACCCATCCCCATGTTTTTTTTTTCTAGAGATGTTTTTTTTCTTTTTTGATGGAAAGACAACTTTCGGCTGGTACCATTAATCTTCACCCTCTCTTTGCACTCGCTATTACTGTGGTATTACATACCGGATTTTCCATACTGCTCTTCCCCCAATATCTTGCCGGCTCTCCCCCACCTTTCAGTACATATATTTACATTTATATCTACACACACACCACACACACACACAAAACACCAATGAAGGCGATTCGCCCGGATTTCATATTCCCAAAGCCATTTTGAATTGACGCCCTTTTCAACTCGACCCCCGCGTGTTCGGCACCCATTCGACCCCCCATGGCCGGTTCAATTCCCCACCATTGCAGTGGGAAAAATGCTTTTGGGTCCGGGAAAAATATCACCCGAAATATATATATAATTATATAATAATTTTTTATATAATATATATATATTATATATAATATTATATATAAATATATTATATATAATATATATTTATAATATGTGTGTGTTGTGTGTGTGTGTGTGTGTGTGGTGTGGGGTGTGTGTGTATGGTTGTACATACGCACACACACACACACACACACCACAAAAACACACAACCCCACACACACACACACACACACAAACACACACACACAAAACACCCCCCCCACCAAAACACACACACACACACCCCAACCCA
>NW_023652617.1:2500-5207 GCF_015228065.2 Penaeus monodon
GAAACTGTCAAAATCAATAATAAATAGGTCACACAGGTCTGCTAATGACCGATAATTTTTTGCTCCTCTCTCACTGTACCAGAGATAAGAATACAATTAAGTGTAAAGGATTATAAAATTCGTCATAAATATATACCTTTATTTTCGATTGTATTAACACTTTGGCAATATGCACCATGTTTGATCTTGTAACTGAATCGATAATTAATCCTGCTACAGACGAGTGATCACCCTCTTAATTCATCATAATCCATAAATGTCCCTCTAATGATGCCTAACCTGAAGGATGTCTCCTCCTCTCCGAAGTAATAAGAAGAATCTGAATAAGAGGAAGAAGAAGCACACAAACAAACAAACATGCACCCAGCTGCTGACATACGCAAAGTCCGAGAACAGGGAACACCGCCTTCCGTTCCTACTGCCCCCGATCCACATTCCCTCATATCCCGATAGAAGCAATAATGTAGAGGAAGAAGACGCAAACAAACAAATAGCACAAAGACCGATGGACGTACTAGTTCACCCCATTCCCTCCCCTCCCCCTCCCCCTCACACCACAATATTCACCATGTTTGAATTTGTAACTGAATCGATAATTAATCCTGCTACAGACGAGTGACCACCCCTTCTAATTCATCATAATCCATAAATGTCCCTCTAATGATGACTAATACGCTCACCTAAAGGGTGTCTCTACTCCTCTCCAAAGCAATAATAAGAATAAGAATAAGAGGAAGAAGCACACAATCAAACAAAAATGCATACAGCTGCTGACACACGCAAAGTCCGAGAACAGGGAAGCCTCCATCCCCCGACCCGCATTCCCCCATATTCCGTTACGGAGCAATAATGGTAAAAGTCTTGACACGTCGGTTACGTTAAATCGCCAAAACATCCCAATATTAAGAATTCATTGCAATCAAAAGGATTATAAAATACGTTGCTGTAATCGCAGAAGAGAGCAGGATATTCAATTTCCCTGGCTCGAGTCGCCTCAGTCATATACGGCAGTTGGGTATAGGATCCCCCCGTTATTGAGTTTTAATGAGGTCTGGCATGCAATAGCTAGACATGTACCTCGGCAGTTCAGATTGCTGACCCCGAGAAGATTTGCTTGCTAAATAGTTTGCGAATATTGTTTCATGTCACCATTCATTCATGCGTACATTCTGTCGCATATCATTATATGTTGAATTCAATGTGGTAGTTGAAATAATCTTAAATAGCTAGCATTGCTAATGTACTTCAGTTTTGTTATAGTGAACGTTAATATTCGTGTTTGTGATTCATTCTCTGTGTGAGGTCACTCTGGCTTCCCCTCTCATTAACGCTAGCTGTCACTCACACACTCACCTCACTCACACACGCAGGTCAAAAGACACTGACCCTTTCATTAATATGGTTGGTTGCTGTCTTAGTGCCGGCGTAAAGATTTATGATGTATCTCTTTAGCCCGCATTTTTGTCTGTCGTGATGAGTGGTTCGTACATAAATGTACAAGTTACATCTATTTCTTATCTGTGTGACGACTATGGTTCAAATAGATCTTCGCGGATCGCCGATGTCGTTCCCTTATCTATTCTCATATCTATCAGAGACGGTGGGTAGTTCAAGTGAGGTCTTCGCGGACCGCTACTGACGTCTCCCTCTTCTATTTTCTTCTTTATCTTTGTGAAAGTAAAACACAAAATAAATAAAAAGACGAAAATAATTTTAAAAACCAACATTAAAAACCGCAAATTTCATAAATAACCGGCTAGTGGTAATTAACACCTTCTCTTCTCTGTTGCCTTTCTTTTTCTATTACTCTGGCCCTTACGTGTATGATCTGGCTCCCCGACTATATATTGCAGTCGGACCGACGCGGCACCGAAGGAGAACCTGCAGCAATTCCAGTCACCTTAGGATGCCGTGGGAAGGACGTCATTGAAGATCGCCATAGGCCCGCGGACCGAGATTTTCGTCAGAAAAGGTGTTAAGGCGTCCCGTGTAATGGACGGGCGTTGCCTGCCAGACTCCCCGTAGATCCAGCGAACCAGCACCTTTGCCGCAGGTACCAGTCGCCCCAGAATGCTGTGCCTGGCGGACGCCTGCAGATCCGGTCAACTCCAGGAGTTCGTAGCGCAGATATAAGCCGCCCAGAGATGCCGCCCCTGCCCTGACGCCCGTAGATCCGGATGAAGATTACGAGGACGTGTGGACGCGAGAAGGACCTGGATGAGATCTGTGAGGACGTGTGGACGAGGACGCCGCCGAGTTAGGCCTGGGCCAGGACTACGAGGAGGTCAAGACGAATCCGAAGTCAAGGAGGACCTGTGCGAGACTTTCGAGGACGTGTGAACATCGAGAACGGACAGATTACACCAAAGACCAGGAGGATGAGGACGACAGGGACGAGCAGCCACGAAGATGCATCAGGACGAGGCACGAGAACGAGACGACCAGCCAAGTTAGGTCACCCTTGAAGGCGCCTCGAGGGCGAGGCGCGAGTAGGTGGCCGAGCAATATAAGATGTGGATAATTCTATTTAATCATGTGGTTCTACGTGCGTTTTCACGTGGATCCAATGTCACAAATAAGACCACCCGCTCACGAGGGCGAGGTCACATTTTATATCGACTCGTTGACGGAGTTCGTGTAGTACCACGCCACGGGATCCAAGCCTCCCAAACTAATGAACCACCCGTCAGGAGTCGAGGTGCACCTT
>NW_023652618.1:0-5207 GCF_015228065.2 Penaeus monodon
AAACAAAGGTTTTTCTCGCCAAGACAGTTGGGAGTCCAAAATTACACAAGAACTTGCTAAAGGGTGGAATGGATGGGAGCATCAATAAGAGATGAAGGTGGGAGACTATACATAAACAAGAAAACCTACAGAAAAGGTTTAGAGAAGAAATTCAAAGTCATGTTGATAGCCCAAGAAGAGATTGATGTTATGCCAACTGGAGAAGATGATGGAGATCTGCTATGAAAGAAACAGAGACAAAAGGCTAGATCTCTACATACAGTCATGACCAGATTCCTGGTGCAGAGCTGAAACAAATCCGTTTACAGCAATGAGAAATAATGGGGTGCTGAGCACACTGCCTCCGTATTGAGGAAAGAAGAGGAATGGAAGAGGCAAATATGACACAGAAGGTGCATCAGAAAAGAAGGACTTTATAAGAACACCCATGTTTCTGCTTATACCTCTTTTCTAGATCAAAGACAGCTAACATTGCATCACGGATTGCAAATGCTGATGTGATTTGGGTTCCACCATAGGCAAGAGGATCATCTGTGTTTCTGCCACAGTGATTTGGACATATGAAGTTGTGATATTCAAGGTACCACATTAGCCAGATGTTAACCATCCTTTCCAGTAGCTTGCATAGGCAGCTTGTAAGTGCTATGACACAGTAGTCTTGAGGAAGGGTACCAGGTTTGTAGTACAAGGCTTCTCACCAATGGGGACTGAAATGCACAATAAATTTCAGAAGAAAAGGGTGAATTATAAGATTCTGCAGAGGACAGGCAGAAGGAGTGTACTCTTTGTCTGATTTTAAGGAAGAGAAGGAAGGAAAAAGGTGAGATCTGCTACTGATCTGGCTAAAATAGGCACTAAGTTCAGTAGCTACTTGAAGAGGGTCAGAGATGAGGCTATTATGGATATGGAGGATGGAGGCAGGATGAGGAGGATGTTTACCTAAATAGTTTATGAATTCAGAATTCGCCACCAGACTGCAGAGAGAGGTGTGGATGATTTTATGGAGGAAACATAATTTTGCCGGCTGTTTGTGGATGAAGTTTTGTACTGTACGGTGAAGATGAGCTGATGCCTTTTTAAATGATTAAGGGCTGTTTTAATTAACTGGGGGTGCTTACTCTTGAAGCATGCATCCTGTTCCAGGTGGCTTGCTTCAACAATCTGAGTTCCACCCTGGAACACCATTTGAAGTTTAAGGTTGGGAAGTTTGGGGAATGGCTATATAGGCTTTCATTAGGATATTAGCTATGAAGTATAGAAACATGTCTGAAGTGGGAGAGAAGGATGAAGGAGGAAGATCAAAGGTGGAGAGGGAGGTAAAGGTATGCCAGTCAGCTCTGTTAAAGCACCAATGAGGGGGTTGGGAAGTGGAACATAGGAAGTAAGAAAAAGGGGAATGGGAAGTTATCACTATAATGAAAATGGTCTAGAACTGATCAGTGCAAGTCTAAGCAAAGAGATGGAGAGCAAAGAGAAAGATCAAGACACAAAAAGGGTTGGTTACACATGTCAAACTGTGTGGGATAGTTTGAGTTTAGGAGGATAGGTCAGTATATGAGAGAAAGTGTTCTAAGGAGCAACCTCCATATAAATATGAGGAGGATGGATGTCAGCAGTCACTTTGAATGTAGCCGGCAATGGGAATAGAGAAATTGGAGGATGGTTGAGAGAGAGGAATCATGCTTAGGTAGATTTTTTTTATAAGGAAGTGAAGAGGAGATGGCATCTGAGGAGTAGAGGATGTAGATGTGGGAAAGGATGAGAGGAGAAGATGGGATGGAACGTTTGGATTGTCTGGTGTGATAGGTAAAGCGAGGAGTAGGGAGAGACATAGGGGGAGTTCTGGATATTGGAATATCTGGACTTAAAAAAGGATTTGACTGGGAGATAGGGGGAATAGAGGTGGGGAGTTGAGGAGTAGGGGAAGTGATATTGAGGAAGATGTAGAAACTACTTGGGTAGAGGATGGTATATGAGTAGGGAGTGATTGAAAAACCTCATAAAAAACCCTTTTCTGACATTGACGGGGTGGGGTCTGACAGGGTAAAATTTTTCTCCTGCATAGACCTTTTAGGGAAAGTCATGTCTACAAAAGTGCAATCTTGGCAATATTGATATGGGACTTACAGCAGTCTCTGGGGGGAATAATTTAGCACTGTACTAGTCAGGAAGATAGGCAAGTAGGTCATTTTCGGTCTGCTTAATCTTTGTCATAGACAGGACATCAGCCGGAGAGACGGAAACAGTTCCAGTACATGTATTAAGGAGGAGTAGGGTTGGGCAGAAATAGGTTTGCCAGTGAGGTCAACCAAGGTATATAGTTGCATGGGCTTGGGACTCGGATGTAAATGTCACAATGTGTGAGTAATCGGGATGACTGCAGAAGGAAAATCTGCCTACTTGTTTTTGGAGGCATTGCTAAAAAAGGAGGGTATTATCAGAGTAAGGAACTGTTAGGGGAATTAAAAAAAAAAAAAGTCCCACTTGGCTGAGCTAAATGGAGTACTCAAAAAGTTTGTATAAGTGGGTATTCTAGAGGGGCAAGGATGGGAGGAGGAGGGAGTGGTGTGGAGTGAGATAGTACTGCAGGATGAAGGCAATAAGGCTGAAGAGTTGTAATAAGGGAAGAGGATTTAAAATATACAGATGATTGTGCAGAAGGTGCTTCGAGGATATTGAGAGCAAAAAAGGGGTGTCTTTTGAAGGTTGAGTTATAACATGGGTAGATGATTTAGAATGGTTCAGGCTGACAGTACATGTCGGAGGTAGGTAGGTAGGTAGGTAGGTAGGTAGGTAGGTAGGTAGGTAGGTAGGTAGGTAGGTAGGTAGGTAGGTAGGTAGGTAGGTAGGTAGGTAGGTGTGTGTGTGTGTGTGTGTGTGTGTGTGTGTGTGTGTGTGTGTGTGTGTGTGTGTGTGTGTGTGTGTGTGTGTGTGTGTGTGTGTGTGTGTGTGTGTGTGTGTGTGTGTGTGATGGTGCATGCGCACACGCTTTGGGTGGAGGGTTGTAGCACTGTTTGGAGCCATGATCAAAGAAGAATTATATGAAGTCAGATTCAGAGTTGATAAAGGGCAAGCCTCAATGCCCCTAATAAGGGTACAAAATCTTCTTTACTAGCCATGTAAGCCTGAAATATGTGGGGAAGATAACCACTCAGGGTCCCCATGAGGGGTAAGGGCTAGACACTTAACCAAGGGAATAGTCTACCTATGGCTCCCTGAGGCCATTCATGACTGGCACAAAGTCAGCCTTTCATCTTTTCAACACAGCTCTCACATCTTAGGAATTGGCCAGGAGAAGGGCTGGGGAAGATAAGAAAAGGAAAGGGGAAGAAGAAAAGACTGCAAAATTAGTTGAGTCAAGGGCTGAGGCCCAAGGTAGAGGAGATCCCAGCATTGGGCCTCATGCTCCATCTCCTAAGCTCCCCACAACAACAACAGGCAGGTGGCTGGTGGGGTACTCACCCTGTGTTTGTTCTAGGTTCATTGCACGGACATAGGTAAAACTCTGGGCATTAGAAGTAGGAACTTTCTTTTCCTGCAAGAGAGTGGAAAGCTTCCTTACTCGACCTTCCAACCAAGACAAGGTTGACTCTTTACTATACTTCCACACACCCAGATCTGGACTTCCTGCAAAACAATGAATAAATCTTTATTACCAGGATTTTTTTAGGTCTCTTTTCATTGAGATGTCTAAAATTGTGAATTACTGTAATTTACCTAAAGAATCTGGGACCTAAAGTGTATGAGAAAAAACAGTATCTTGTCTAATAAAATCAGACTCTAGTACTCATTTCCTATTTCTCTCTCTCTCTCTCTCTCTCACACACACACACACACACACGCACACGCACGCGCACGCGCACGCGCACGCCACAGCACACACACACACCACCACACACACACACACACACACACACACACACACACACACACACCACACACACACACACGCACACAATATGTATGCATATGAACACATGAAACAAACGAACACATATATATGATTCAATAGATAATTATAAATACTCTTCAAAACCAACCTTTCCTGTCAGCAATATGTGAGAAATCTTTCCCAGCTGCAAGACTAGATACATGTACTATGGCTGGATACTTGTCGTCTTCCAATAAGTGATCAAGAGGAACATTTTTGGTGGCCTGGAAACCAAATATAAATGTATTAATACTGTTATTCATATGAATTGTAAGATGTTAAAATAGAAAGAAAAATAGAAATAACATCTAATGGTGATATACAATATAATGACCAAGGTTGACTAAAAAGTACTTATTAAAATAATAATAATCTTAAAATAATTAATACTGAACTACAAAGAATTACAACATCAAACGACATCATCTAACCTGCATTAAATATGGCAGGATGAGATAAGAGATGTCAACTGGTGTAGTTATGTATAATTTCCCATCTGACTGGACTGTCTCACCAATAAGCCAGGACCTGTTGAAAAGGTGTGAAAATACTATGAAATCTATCTTTAGATATTTTTAGATATTCTGACATGCTTAAAATAGCTTTTGCTTTCAAACAATACAAGAGAAAGAAAAAAAACAGCCGCAGGTTTTTAAATTACATATGTTTATTCTTTTATAAATTTACTGTCATATTTTCCAAAAGAGATCTATAACTGAGTCAATACTACTGTGTCTCCTAGTCCTTTCCTTTAGCTGTTAAACTTTTAGGTGTGCTAAATGGCTCAGTGGGATAAAGAACTGATCAGTGTTTGGAGATCAAGCCTCTCTGGTGGTGTGAGTAATAAGGATCCTAACTATTCTTGGTATACAGAGGAGGTGGCAACCTATAGGATCTTCATGGTGAGGCTGTCACTCATATTCATTGATACTTTGGAGACCTTGGACGGAGAGCTGGGGCGGCATATTGCGCCCATCAGCCAATTATTTCCAGGTGAATTGCACACATATATACACATACACACATCCAAAAAGAGGAGAGGAAAGAAGAGGAGAAGGAAGAGAAGAAAGAGGAGGAGGGGAGGAGGAGGAGAGGAAGGAGAGGAGGAGGAGGAGGAGGAGGAGTAGGGAGAGAGGAAGGAGAGGAGGAGGAGGAGGAGAGGAGGAGGAGGAGGAGGAGGAATAATACAAGGAGAAGAAGGACAGAAGGAGAGAAGATGAAAAAGAAGAAAAGAATTTTTCCCTCTTACAAAACGTATGTCCCTTTTATCTTAAAA
>NW_023652620.1:0-2500 GCF_015228065.2 Penaeus monodon
AAACTCAGTTAACTCTTCAACTTACCGCAAAATAATAGGTGAGACGGGAAAAAAATTGAATATATTTGACTTTAAAATGTTCTATGTTGAGTTTACCCGATATCTGAGAAGGAAGACTAAAGTTAGAAACCATTTCTTTCATATGGATAATCAATTTGGAATCTGTCATCTTCTACCACATAAATGAATCAGTTCATTAAAGCCTCTTATATTCATTTCACATTGGTTGACCTTCAATGCCTACCTTAATACAAAATATTGCTGCTATATAATATTATAATCAATTATTGAATACTTACTAGTTTGTACTGTCCCATAAACTGAGGCTTCATTTGCCAGAGGATCCAACCATAGCATTTTTGACTTGACTGTCACTGTGCTAGGAAGATGGATGACATTCATGCCGAAAGTAAATGATCAGAGAATAGTGTCTGTAATATAAATATATACATAATATATATAATTACTATTTGTTATATCCATAATATATATATATATAATATTATATACTCATTATAATAATTATATATATATATATTATATATATATATATAATATATATATAATATATATATATATATATTATATATATATATATATAATATTTATTATATATATAATAATATATATATATAATATATATATAATATATATATATATATATATATTAATATAATAATATTAATATTATATATATATATATATATATATATATATATATATATATATATATATATATATATATATATATATATATATATATATATATATATATATATATATATATATATAATATATATATATATATCAGACACTTATTCTCTGATCATTTACTTTCGCAGAATGTATCCATCTATCCTAGCACATGGTGCCCCAGTCAAAGTCAAAAATGCTAATGGTTGGAGTCCTCTGGCTGAAGCCATCAGTTATGGAGACAGACAAACTAGTAAGTTATTAATAAGTATATGTATAATATTTATATTAGCAGGCAAATATTTTGTATTTAAGGGTAAGAGCATTGAAAAGGGGTCTCAAACCAATTTGCTGAAAATGAATTAATTAAAGAGGCTTTTAATGGAAATGAATTCATTTATGGTGAGTAGTAAAGATGTCACAGATTCAAAATTTGATTATCCATATCGAAAGAAATGGTTTCTATACTTTAGTCTTCCTTGCTTCCAGATATCTTATACTCAACATACATTTAAAGTCAAATATATCACTTTTTTTCCCAGTCACAGTATTATTGCGGAAGTTGAAACAGCAGTCTCGAGAACACATGGAAGTGAGAAGACCTGACCTAGTTCGAGCACTTTCGCAAATGGGAGATTTTTACATGGAGCTGAAATGGGATTTTCAGAGTTGGGGTAAGTACGATTCTCTCCTTTCCTGCATCCTTCTATCCTGCCCCAGTTTTGTTGTCTGTATAATGTATATGATTTAACCAGTATATTAAGATAATGTGTTATTGAACCAATATATAAGACATTGTGTTTTTGTAATTGTCTGTGCAGACTATTTTATGGCCATTGGAGTTATATATTAATATATTGATCTTGTTTTTCAAAGTAGTATGATTTATTGAGTGTGATCTTTCATGGTAATGTGTTTGCTTTGGATGTTGTTAGTAGGCCCTTGCTGAAAAGCAACATGTAGTTTGGACAGATTATTTTGTCTAGATTGGTCATGGTGTATTAGGCATTTCCTTTCTTCTTTTGCAATTTAAGATTTCCTTTTCAGTTAAGTTCTTTTTTCTTTTGCAAATGCAGAAACTGAAGACTTTTTCCCTTACATCACTTTAATTTAAGGGTTGTGCTGCAGACGTCTTCAATTTATTGATCTTGTAATTGATGTTTGGAATTTGAGGAAGATTTAACATACTTTTTTTTCTTTCACCTCCCCCTTTCTTTTAGTTTTTATTTCTGCTTATCCTTTACTGAATATTATTTACCAAATAAATTTCTTTAGGTACTCTCCTTTTCAAAGCAGTCCTTTGCTTTCATATTAAAAAGAGAAAGAAAGAAAGAAAAATGCTTAAGACCGGTGTCCGATGTGTTGCAGTTCCGCTTGTGTCCAGGATGCTACCGTCCGATATTTGTAAAATCCACAAAAAGGGAGCCGCTATTCGCTTGGACACTACACTTGTGGATTTTAATGATATGCGATGGGAGAGAGGAGACATCAGCTTCTTGTTTTCTGGCAGTTCCAAACCATCACACTCACTAACTGTACTTGACAACAAACTTAAAGTATATCAGAATATTCGGCATGAGGTTAGTAAGAATGTTTATAATTGTTGATTTATTTATTATTATTTTTTTTTTACTTTCCTCCCTCCCTCTCTCTCTGTCTGTCTCTCTTTCTGTTGTTTATTATTGTGTTGTCAGTAATCTTTCTTTATGTTGCTTTTAGTATAATCATTTACAGCTCTTTTCCCTAATCCACAACAAACTTTTAGGCTGTTTGTGTGATGATTGTAGTTCTTATTACAACTGTTAGA
>NW_023652621.1:0-5206 GCF_015228065.2 Penaeus monodon
AATTGAAATGGAATTGTGATTCATTGTCAAAAAAAATCGTTCATGTAGACAGAAAATTGAATTAACAGTAGTTAATTTATTATTAGATAATAATTTACTATTACGTTATCGTTATTATTATTATCAAAATGATACTAATAACGCAAGCAATATGATAGTATTATTATTATCATCATTTTATCATTGTTATCTTTAATTTTATTATAATAACAATGATAATAAACCATTATCATCATTATCATTTTAACTATTATCATTATTATCATTATTATGGCTGTTATTATTATTATTATAACTATGATAACATTGATGGTAACAATAACATGATGATGATAATAACATTAATTTTAAAAATAATAATAATTTTTAAATTATGATAATGATAAGATGAACAAAAGAATGGAATAGTAAGAAAGATAATGATACTGATAATATTGATGATGATGATATGATGATATGATAATAAACAATAATAAGAGTAAGAATATGAAGAATGCGAAGAAGAATGATAATGACATTAATAATAGTAACAATGATAAATATAATAAAAATAATGATAACTCCCTAAAGAGGAGCATGATATTGAGCGCATGACTTTACGGCTTTATCATTAAACCTTAGTTGCTTCCCATTCATTAAATATTGCACTGTCCACGGTGAGAACAAGACGCATTTACTGCTATGTTAGTCACCCTCTCAAAGTAAACGAATAAGTAATTGATTGATAAACAACCCAAAACAAAGAAAATCGAAATAGTTACGTATCCCATAAATGTTAATGGAGATGAAACGGTTTATCCGAGGGAAAACGAGCGTACATAAAAATGAATTTTTAGAAAAGATAATTGAGAATTCCTCAACGCGGAGGCTACGCGAAACTTAATTGCAAACCATGCAACAAGCTTTTAATATTAACTCTTCTTGATATATTATGTATGATATGTAAGATTTTATTCACAGGACCTTAGTCGGCATCGCACAAAAGGAAAGAGTCAATCATTTTTTTCATGGCGAGGGAACGATGATTCATTACTATGCATTAGACTTATCATACTACTTATGCATATGAGGTACTTTGTATCTAATAGAAAAGGTTTGTGGTGCGAGCATCCTCCCGCCCTTTTTGCTGAGTGGTTGTAAAACTCGTTCGCTGGCACGAGGCTCAAATTGCTTTTCCCTAATATGAATACGTTCATAATAAAAAACAGAATATACAAAATATTCATCACATGTCATTAAAGAATAAATATTATACATCTATACTTTTATATAAAATTGCGGTCAAAAACTACAAACGTTTTCAGAGTTTTAAAAATAAAATATTTCCCAAAATTTTACAGATACGTTTCCAAAATCGACACATGTGTTTTTAAGATATAGAAATACGTTTTCAGAATACCAACACGTTCTCAAAGCATGGGATGCGTTCCCAAATTCTACAAATACACTTTAAAATCTAAAAAATACGACTCAAAATATACAAACCCCCTTTCAAAATGTACAGCTACGTTTTGAAATGATACAAAAAAAGGAAAGGAAAAGAAAAGAGAAAAAAAAAAGAAAGAAAAGAAAAAAAAAAAAAAAGAATATATATATATAATATATATATATATATATAATATATATATATATATATTATATATATATATTTTGTGTGTGTGTGTGTGTGTGTGTGTGTGTGTGTGTGGTTATATATATATATATTATATATATTTTATATAATATATATATTTTATATAATATATTATATATATATTATATATATATATATATATATTAATATATATATATAAGTGTGTGTGTGTGTGTGTGTTTTGTGTGGTGTGTGGTGTATGTATGTGTGTGTGTATGTGTGTGTGTGTGTGTGTGGTGTGTGTGTTTGTGTGTTGTGTATACATATTTGATATATATATTAATTTTATATATATATATTATATTATATATATATATATATATATATATATAAATATATATTATAATTATTTATATATATATATATAATATATATAATATATAAAAAAGGAAAACTAGCTTTTCAGGAGGATAAGGAAGAAAATAAAAAACGACAACGCAAGCTTATAACCAACACTCACACGTCCAGGCAGGAGGATGACTTCGATGACTTCTTCGCCTCCGTCGGTGTGACGACAACTTCCCCGTATATCGTGGGCTTGATGGCATTTGCCTGTCGGAGGTCCCAGACTGGAACCCCTGATTGTTGGCGCGGTGTGTCCTGCAGGATATTGCCGTAAGTTTTGAATTCGATCTTTCTCCTGCAGGTTTTGGGACGTATTAGCGAGGTTCATTCGTGTCTTGCATGTAGTGTGGGTGTCTCTTGTGTTCGGGGGATGGAGGCTAGAGTTTTTCTGCCAGGGGGAATCGGGGTTTTATTGCCTTTTATTTTTATTTTATTTATTTTTCTTTTTTTGGGTTGTGGTTTTTTTCGGAGAACAAAGGCATAAGCTAAGGAATTTTTGTTATTTTTTAAAATGAGATTTTATTTGAAAAAACCCCTTCTTTTACGATATCTTAAAAAAGAAAGATGCAAAAAAATCTTTTCAGTAATCTAAAAGCGTCTTTTTTAAACCTTTATAGATTTTCGCCTGGTAAGGGACACTAAAAGATTCCCTATTATCATAAGCTTCCACCGGAAAAAACAGAAAAGGGGACACCCCCAAAAGCCCCCAAAAAAATCCCACGACTCAAAGTGTCCCTTGCGTCAATTTTGGGAAAATGGCTTTCGATCTTTTGGGATTCCTTTCACATGCCCGTCCCCCTGTTTGATTCTCTGGGGGGCCCCGAAAAGAAAACCCAGCTTCTGCGCCTGTATCTTCCTGAATAAATGAAAAGGTCGTTGGAAAAAAAAAAAAGTCCCCGTATTGTAAAATAAGAAAGAAAATTTTGATAAACCCGTAGAGAAATAATGGTGTATGATGATAAAAAAAAACCGAAAAATCTTGATAAATTAAAATGATAACAATTATAATAGGAAAGTAAAAAAAACTACAATTTTAAATCAAATGGTTTTTTGTTGGTAATAATAACGATAATTTTTTAAAAAATAATAACACTTGATAAATTAACGTTTAGTTAAAAATGTAGTATTAATAATAATAATTTTGAAAAAAGATAATGGTGTGTTTTCAATAATAATGATAAAAATAATCCTAATAATGTTAATAATAAAAAAACAATAAAAAGGAAGAGTACAAAAAACAGAAAACAACAACAACGATAATCATAAGAAAACCAAATATAAATGAACAAAAAAAAGGGGCGATAAGAACGGGGCCCACCAACCCCCTTTAGATAAAACCCAATCCCAGAAACACAGGAAAAAAAAAAACCACAGAACCAAAGCCCCAAACTCCTAACCATCCTTCTCTTTTTCCTTAAAAGTGTTTTTTCCTCGTTTTTTTACCCTTTGAGAGCAGCGGGTGTTTTTCACCGTCCAAGCACCCTTTCCCCCGGGGGTCCCATTATAAAAAATTCCTTCACATTTCACTAGATTCCCTTCTCCTGTCGGCTTTGCATTTGAGTGGCCCCATTAAAATTTTCTGTTTTAAAATGCTGATGCTGTGGTGTGAAAGTTATACCAATTAAAGAGTTAGTGATCATTTATCCGTTAAATTTGGGGTTTTAAATTTGGAAATTATTTTAATGAAAAAGGCGAAGGGGTATACACTTTTTAAAATTATTTTTTCTTGTGAGTTTTTCGTATGTAGGAGTATTAGTGTAAAACGATAACAGTATATCCCTGTAAATATTATGTTATTATCTCTTCATTTTTGTCTTATAATACCAAACTTAATTTTTTTTAAGTTTAAATTTTTAAAACAAAATAATTTTTTTTTTTTTTTTTTTTTCCCCCTTTTTTTTTTTATTTTTTTTTTTTTTTTTTTTAAGAACTGTTAGAGAAAAAGTTTTTTACTTTTTTCATCATAAATTATTTGTATTATTTTTAAATATTTTTTTTTTTTCATTTTAAACTTAAATTTTATTTTTTAAACTCAAATTTTCTATTTCCCCTTTTATTATCTCATCATTTAATTTTTTTTTTTTTTATTAATTTGTTTTTGTTAAAAATTAAATTATAATTTAAAAAATTATAAAATAAAGGGGATATAAATTTAAAAAAAAAAAAAATTAAAAATAATAATAAAAAAAAATTTAAAATAAAATAATATAAAAATAATAAATATTATTTTAAATTTTTATTATATTTATTAAATTTTTAAAAAAAAAATATTTTTAAAAAAAATTAAAAAACAAAAAATTAAAAAAAATTTAAAAAAAAAATATAAATAAAATAAAAAAAAAATAAAATTATAATTTAAAAAAAAAACAAAAAATAAAAATTTTGGGGGAAATACCCCAAAAATATCAAATTATAGAAAAAAAAAAAACCCCCGGAAAAAATTAAATTTTTTTCCAATAAATCTCAAAACAAAATCCCCTGGGGGCCCCCCCGGGGGGCCCTTTTTTATTACAAATTTCCCTCAACCCCCCAGGGCCCCCCCCCCCCCCCCTTTCCCCCCCACCACCCCACCCCTCCCCTTTTTTTCCCCTTTTTTTCCCCCTTTTTCCCCCTTTTTCCCCCCCCTTTTTTCCCTTTTGTTTTCCCCCCCCCCTTTCCCCCTTCCTTTCCCTTTTTTCCTTTTTCCCTTTTCCCCCCCCCTTTTTTTCCCCCCCCTTTTTTATTTTAAAACCTTTGGGTATGTAAAAGGGGGGGAAAAAAATTAAAAGGGGGGAAAAAAAAAAAAAGGAAAAAATTTCCGGGGATTTTTGGGGAAAAAAGTTTGTAGGTTTTAAAAAAAAAAAGATGGGGGAGGGGTTTGAAAAATTTTTAAAATTTTAAAAAGGGGGGTTTTTTCAAAAAAAGGGAAACGATTTAAAAAAAATTTTTTTTAAAAATAAAATTTTTAAATTTTAAATTTTATTTTATTAACAAACAAAAAATTTTTTTTTTAAAAAAAAAATTAAAAAAAATTAAAATTAAAAATTTAAATATTTAAGGTTTTGGGGGGGGTTTGGTGTTGGGATTTTTGGCTGGGAAAAAAAAATTTTTTTTATTTTTTAAAATTTTTAAAAAAAATTTTTAAATTTAAAAAAAATTTTTTTAAAAAAAACGTTAATAATTTAAAATTTTTTTAAAATTTTTTTTAAAAAAAAATAATTTAAATTTAAATAAAATTTTATTTTATAA
>NW_023652622.1:2500-22500 GCF_015228065.2 Penaeus monodon
TCATTATATAAATGAAAAATGCTCCTTGGAATGTTAAACTTTCATCTGCCTGTCTGCAATGAAGGGATGACAACAAAACCATAGCGCTCCGATGGACACAATACAATTCTCTTGCCCGAAATATAAACAACAGAATCATACATTTTTACCCTACAAGGCCACTTTATAATATCTTTGAATAAATGTGATAAAACATTATTTTTTTCCACAAACATCCTTGTAAAATATGGTTGCGCTGTATGGGAGAGTGCGTACGTACGTACGCATTTATATATATATATTTTTTTATTTATTATATAAATACATTGTCATATGTGTATATTATATTATAATATACATATTAAACATAGACTCTCTCTCTCTCTCTCTCTCTCTCTCTCTCTCTCTATATATATATATATATATATATATATATATATATATATATATATATTGTGATGAGAGATCTACGGTATCGTAGTGCGGCAAGCCAAGCATTTGCCTGACAGACGCCCGCCTCGCTCCTCCGCCGTCAGCGCCAACCCCGGCGCCTTTGACATTGGTTCCGATATCTGCTCGTCATTATTGGTGCTTCATCTGCAGTTGGAGCTCCATAAGGAGGCGAGCGTGAGTCACTCATTCGAGCGTGAGTCATTCGTTCAAGGCGTCTCGGGTTTCACTTTAGGTTTGTTGTGATTCTGCGGCCTTTGCTCTCGTCGACTCACAACACATTTTTTACTGTTATTATTATCAATTTCTTATGACCGCGACAATAGTTACGTAATGATAACGATATCCATGATAATAATGCACGATAATCATGATAAAGAAAATTACTTTTGGTGGTCTTATTCCTGTTCCTCGTCGTCATTACTGGCAAAACTACTTTCGCCATTCTTATTATCACCACCGTCTTAGCAAGGTACATTTTTCTTATACCATCAGTGGTATCATTGCACTCCCATTAACTTCATTATAATTACAAACATATGATCTGGCAGTGATTGTGAAGGAGAATGACAGAAAGTGTTCAATGCTTGCTTGTTTCCTATTTTTTTTCTGTTTATACTGATAAAGTGTATTTGCATTGTAGTAATATGCACATACTTTGATTTTAAATTTGTGCGACCTTGTGAGAAAAAGAACTTCAAAATGGAATTATAAATCAATAAGTAGATAATACAAATACTAATAATGATAGCAACAATAAAACAATAATAATGATGATGATGATAATAATGGTAACAGTAATAATGATAATAAGATTATGTGTTACGGTAATGATGATAACAATAATGATAGTAACAGTGGTGACAATAATAACGCTATTAAGATAATGATAATGAGAATAAAATAATAATGATTATAATAATACCGATCACGTATTGATGAAATGGTAGCAATGATAACTGATGATGATGACGGTGACGCTGATCAGGAGGAGAATCATGATAACAGCAATAAAAATAAAGGCAATAAAATAATATCAATGATAATGATAAATATGATACTACTACTAATAAAAGTAACAATAAGTGTAGTGAATTTCCCCTGGCTTTAGGCGGTCACCCCGCAGCTTTCGGGCCGCCTGTTCCCCTGACGCTTACGGACCTGTATAGGAAACTACGGACACCTTCGCCCTGCAAGATGACGTGGCTTTGCTGTTTTTCTGTGTCTGTCTGTGTTTTTTTTTAATAAGAATGACCTGTGTTTTTATATCCTCTGACTTGCCTTTCCATTGCTCGTGATCTACATATCTACATATACATCTACACTATTTCTACTACACGAACACTACTTATACACTACTTTCCTTATATTCTATACTTACCTTGCCTTATTCTTGCCTTTTGTCTTCGACTAATTCACGTTTAGTTTTGTTTCTCTCTCGTTTTTCTCTTTGAATAAATGTGATAAAATATATTATTTTTTTCCACAAATATCCTTGTAAAATATGGTTGCGCCGTATGGGAGAGTGCGTACGTACGTACGCATTTATATACATATTTTTTTATTTTTTTATTTTTTTTATTATTTATTTCTCTCGTTTTCCCGTTTTCCGTCACGTATCCCTTCCTTTTGCTTTTTTTTTTTTTTCGTACTTCCCTGTCCTTTATTTATTTTATGTGCCCATTTTTGTATAGTTTTATTATTCCTTTTATTTTATGTATATTTACACTTGTTTTAAACCCATCATACACTGTTTGATAATCAAATGAATTGCATTATGGGTAAAAACATCAGCAAGTGCGGGAAGCCCCAGTATAAAAGGTCAAGCCAGGTCGGTCAGCCAGTGATGTCATTTTATTGTTCTTTTTATTGTGACTACGGGATTACGTTTCAAATCACCTGAGAGTCATCCTCAAAACACGCCAAAACCCACATGGACATTACCTGTAGTTGGGTAACACGCTACCAAACTAACATCTTTAACTCTACGGAGTTTAATTATCCACTACAATAATGATAATCAATACGCGGAAAGCGCGCAAACAGATAAATAAAGAAGATACAACACAAATACGTAATGCAGTACAAGAAATATGCAGACTAAAGAGTTTCATCAAACAGAAATTTGACCAATCAGTAAAAAATAGGGTGTGATGGGGACAAGAAAACAATTACTTTTCTTTCATGGAATATACGTGGTGTCAACCGTAGAATTAATGACTTGCTTTACTATATTCATAACAATAATGTTGACGTTATCTGTTTACAAGAGCCCTTCACATCAGTCACTAAAATAAAAACCGCCCCTAGAATTAGAGGCTACCACTCCTATACGAACACAGGAATGACAGGCCTATTGACTTATGTCAGTGACACCATACCGCATAAGTTGGTGCAGAAATCTAATGACAATAATGTGCAGTATCAGCATTTACATATTCGAACAGCCTCTGGGTTTTTCTCTCTGTACAATGTATACGCAAGGTGTAGAAAGTTTCAGACTGATTCACTGCCCAACTTTCAGAATCACGGCAAAAATATGCAGGGGAGATTTTAATGCTAGACATTATACATTTGGAGATAGTCAATGCAATGAAAATGGCGAAGAGTTCCGACATTTTGTGAACAACAGATCTATGACAGTATATGATACAGACAGGCAAACTCACGTGCGGGGGGCGGGCTAGATTATGCAATAGGAAGGGATCTTGTGCATGGAAACGTCAGAAGCATGCTTGCAACAGAGCTAATCAGTGACCACTTTGCAATAGTAACGAGATACGCTGTTGATAATACTCAGTCCCCCAAAAACCAAATAGGGTCAAAATTTCTATCCCCCCTTCCCTTTGAGCATCACTTTAAATCACGTATCTATGACTGGTACAATGATTACACATAACAAGTTTTGAAAAATTTTCCATGGACATGACAACAGTGGTCACTGATTACTACAACACTTGGGTCTGTTCCAAAAAAAACCTTCAAGAACAGAAATTTCACAACGCTGCAAACAACCTAAGTGGGTCGGTGACCCTACATTATTAAGGGGAAAACAAAGCGAGTTCAGGAGCTTATGATATCTACAAGCAGGATAATACCCGTGACAACCTTATTGAATTTTTTAAGGCTAACAAAAACCTAGGGGAAATTTAAAAAACTCATTCAGAAATGAACACTTTGAACAGTTCTAAAAAGCATTAAAAATAACACCTCAATGTCGGAGGTCTGGAAAAAAATAATCGAATCTCAGGCAAACCAAACCTAACACCCCGCAGTTCCATAATCCTCTTGCACAAGCAGATATGCTCCTTAGTCAATGGACTGGAGCGTCCAAAATGAGCTCACTTCCCCAAACAAATATCAGGATCACCTTAGTCAATCTAAAATCGCACGCAAATTTGCCATTGAGATTGGATGTTCTGATACTGACCCCTCAGATTTTGCTGAGATCACTGAGTGGGAATTGAACAATGCATTGATCAAGGAAAAGCGTCCGCCCCAGGTGAGGATGGAATTACCTATAGTGTCCTCCCCCTTTATAGCTCAGGTACCTGGAATCCCTTTTGCACCTATACAGGTTAGTTTGTCACAAGGTATTCTGCTGGCTCCTGCACGCAGTCTAATCATCCTATCCGAAATCAAACACTGATAAATACCGACCAATTTCATTAACCTCATGTGATGCAAAGTTCTAGAAAGGATAATTTTGAACAGACTCAGGTACGGGTTTTAAAAGGTAAATTATCTCACAGACTGTACGGATTTCTATCGGGACGTAGCACACAAACATTGCTTTGCAGGTACTTTTCACACTCTAACCCGGGGAAAGGGCACACTGTTTTTCTTGACCTTAATTCAGCTTTTGACATTGCAAACAGAGAAGTTATCCTAGAAAAATTTAGTAAGTTTTGGCACCCGGGGGTAAGATATTGAACTGTTTAAAATGTATCTCTCAAACAGATCTGCAAGTGTCCTGTTCGGGGGGGTGAAAAGTTCCACTTCACAGTCTTTTGAACTGGGACGCCACAGGAGGAGTCTCAGCCCTATGCTGTTAAATGTCCTCATGCACAAGCTGGTGGCGATATCCCACTTGGGGATGGTGAATCCATTATATGCTATGCTGATGACATATGCGTCAGAGCATCATCACAAGTGAGGATGCAAATAATTCTCGACAGAATCACAGCAAAGGCACATGAGTGTGGATTAGTCATTTCCGCTGAGAAAACAATGGCTCTAAACCCATGTATCATACCCCCACCCACTTTTCGCATAGGTGACCAGGAGCTTGACATAGCCACAAATATAAATATCTCGGGTGAATGTAAATGATGCAGACCTGGGCCTCTCTCCCAAAAGAAAGGACTCTGGGAGAGATTGAAACCTTTGAAAGTTCTGTCGGAAGAGAACATGGCATCAATGTTAAGCTCGCTAGACTGTTTTACTTGGCTTTTATAAAGGGCAGTTGTAGACTACCATGCACTGCACTTGTTGCAGTGTAAGGGAAACAGAATAGGTAGTTTGGAGGGAGTGCAAAATAAGCTATGAGGATATCCTCGGCGCCCGAGAACAGCAAGGAAGTAAACATGAGATCAGATTTAAAACTTACCATCCATTTCTGATAGAAAATATTTATTTCCACCATATTTGGGGTCAAAGCTCTGAGGGAACCCTCGTATCTCTCAGATTTCCAAAAACAACTGCCCAAATAAAATCACGCAAGTAGACGTGACAAATCACACACACGCGCGCCCTCTGATACACAAAATCTCCATGAACATTTTAAAACTCAATGTTCCAATTAGTAAAATACCAAAAGGTCGCTCCATTCCACCCTGGAAAATTCAACATTTAAACGTGCACATTACATGTCTACCACAAAAAAACAGGGTGCATAACTGTGTGTTGAAACAAATTGCGCTAGCAACGGTAACGGAACACACAGAATCTATGGGTGATGATGCATTGAGTGTTACGCCGATGGATCCGTACAGTCTGGATACAAGCTGGTTGTGCTTGCGCCTGTATACAAAAATGGCTTACTACAACATCAAGTTAATATGAGAATACAAAACTGGGCCAGCACTACACAAAAAGGAGCTGGCAGGTATACTCCTCGCAAAGGAATTCTTAATGTCTAGGGGCTCTGGGTAGTTTTCTGTGACTCTCAAAATGCTCTTCGGACGCTAAATTCTTTCAAAGCAGGTGGCGACGAAGAAATTGTGAGTTGCATTAAGCGTAACGTAACCTATGCAAACAGAGCGTAATTTCAACATTCAGTTTGTATGGGGTACCATCTCATGTTGGCATACGCAAGCACGACCACGTAGACAAATTGGGGAAAGAAGCCTGCAGCAAGGATATTGTGAACATAGATTTTGGGATGCCTCTTGCTAGGGTTGCACATATATTGAAAAGTTCTCATAAGGAAGAACTAGTAGATCTGATTAACACTCAAAGGCCCGAAAGCTGTACATAAGGCACTACGATCAGTATAGGGATGGCAAACCTTCCTATGGGTGGCCCGAAGTCAAACCAGACATTGTGACGTGGTTATTGCCAGAATACTTTAGGTTACAGAATGTACTGGCAACTGCACGGTGCAAGAAGTGCAGATGAATCTAGATGTTTGACTGTGTAACGAAGAAAACAAACGAACGCTTGAGCACTATATCTCGGAATGTCATGTGATACAGCCTTTCAGACCCCCTAACATGAGGTATAAAAAACTATGGAATATTTCATTTCATCGATACATGGAAGATATACTCGTACTACACCCTAAATTTACTATGTGATAACTCCCCTATGCAAATAACAGTGTTATTCAAACACAGTGGCAAAGCATATGTAAGTAATAATTTTTGTATGATGTATGATTTATTATTTATATTTTAAACCCTTGTACAACTACAGTATTACGACTACTGTACAATGTCAGATATTGTAAAACTGTAATCATGATTGCCCACCCTTTAGCAGATAGTTAGGGTGGTAAAAAAACTTACTTAACTTAACTTTATAATTTTAATAATAATTATAATGATAATAATAACAATAATAACAGTAATATGATAATGATAATAATAATAACAACAACAAAGATAATAATAATAAAATATTAAGATAATAATGGTATTGATAATACTGATGTGATAAGGATAGTAATAACAATAATGTTAATAGTAATAAGAAAAGTAATGATAAATTAATATAAAAACAATGAAAATAAGACGGAATAATGATGTGATGACAATAAAAAGAGTATTAATAATGATAATGATGATAATAATGATAACAATGATGATGATAATACTAAAATTAATGATAATGTATTAATAAGATAGAAATTATGAATGAAAAATCAAAAATAATAGTATGAATAATGCTTTTATAATTATGAGAATAATATTAATAGTGATGATAACAATTATGATTAATATATTAATGGTCATGATAAAAATAATAATGATAATAATAGCAGTAGTGATAATAATATAGATGACAATAATGATAATGATAATAACGAATCTCATAATAAGACTAATATTTTTGTGATAATAAGATAAATATTAATCATAATCTTGCTAATAATACTAATACAAAAATGATAATAACAACAACAACAACAACAACAACAATAATAATAATATAATAATAATAATAATAATAATAATAGGATAATTATGATAATAATGATCGTTATCATTATTAGAAGTACCTGTATTAGTAGTAGAAGTACAGTAGTATCGCTAGTACAGTTATAATGATGATAATAATATCAACGATAATAGTAACAAATGACGATGATGGTGATAATCATACTAGTAATAACAATAGTTATGATAATAGTAATAATAATGAAAATAAAAATGATTCTGATAATCATAATCATAATCATAATAATGATAAAAATTATTATTATTATTATATTATTTTACAAATATATTATTATTATTATTTTTTGATAATAGTAATAATAAACAAAGATGATAATAACGGTAATGATGATAACAGCAACAGCAAAACAACAGCAATAATAATAGAAATGATAATAACAATACTACTGCTAATAGTGATAATAATAATAATAACAATAATAATGATAATGATAAGATAATGGAAATAATAATGATAATGATGATGATGATGATGAGGATGATGATGATGATAACAATAATAAAATGATAAAAAAATAATACTGATGATAATAGTAATGATGATAATAATAACAATAATAATAATAATAATAGTAGTAGTAGTAGTAGTAGTAGACCGGGTGGCTCTTGCGTAACCCGGCTAGATATGTACTTCACCCCATAGACATGTTAGCGAACGAACTCACTATCAAAATGTTTTTGAGTTCTTTGCATAGACTTGCCATTTAACCAATTATGCTACAAAACACTTCCCCGCTGGCTGAACACGTATAAAATCGTGAACTCATGGCTCTGGTTTTGGAGCAGCTTCAGGACCTTTATCAGTTATAGAAAATGTTCAGTCATGTACAGTGTGGGAAAATTCATATAGAGGCAACGCAGTACGAGAGTGGAAATGAAATCATGCATAAGAGTGATTCGAATCAGAACCACTAACTCTAATTAGGGTAAAGAGCAAGGAGCCTTGGTAAAGGGTATATCTATGGAAACACATGAGATATGTATTGGTATCACTGAAACAAGATATGAAGAAAAATGCCAGAAAATAGCTTTAATGGTTGTTGGTCATTAAAGTGACGATATGGTTATTACTACGGACACATTATGTTGTGCTTGATAATATATCGAATGTAACTATGCAAGAGTTTTTGAATGGACCATATGAGATATACCTTGAATCCCTGTCTCACTGCGCGCGGTAACTATGTCCGCTGGAAAACAGAAGTGTTTTTTGAAATACTGTATATGTGTACGACATTCATGACTTGCAATAGCATAGTATAAGCTAAGTACTGCGTGTCGTCGGTAAGATCTGTATGTATTATGATGATGGACCACTGGTCGTTGCAGTGCACATTTTGCGATGAACTGGCCCACTCTTAATGCCCGTCTTCATGACAATATATATAAGGTTACATTTCGCCACATATACAAATGCTAGATAAGCATTACAGCTTGTCTAGTAATTGTGCATAATACCATTTTTTTACCGATTTCTTTCCTTGACATGTATACTTTCTGTAAGGTTAGGTTAGGTAAGGGAAACAAAATGTAGGCTGTCTCAGTTATACAGTACAAATCAGGACACAGTTTCGGTTTCATATCCAATTCCCTGACATCAGGTCATTGCCCATTCATATATTGCTATAATTTTGCTACTATGCATTGGGAGAAATGGACGTAATTATCTTTGTGTGCGTTTCGTTGGAGATGCACTATTGGTTTGTGTGTCATTTGTATTTGAATTCCGATTATCTGGAGGACTGGGACCCAAGCAACAGGATCATTCCAAACAAGCATATTTTGAATTGGCAAACAGCAATGTTGGTAATAAGCCCCACAGGTGAAGGGAATTCCAAATACTCCTCTCCACAGATTGCATGACACCAAATACGTATCGACTGAGCAGACCCTCCTTCAGACCACCATAGTCCTGGTCTTTGGTCTTGGTCTAGGAGACCTCTAAACTCAAGAGCTACGTCTTACTGCCGCTTAGGTTTCCACAATAGCAACCAAGTCAGTTTTTGACTTTGGCATTACACAGTGATGTCTTGTATTCAGTCAAGCTGTACCCACTATCCACCTTCAGGCCCTGCAAACGTTGGTACCTTAGCATGTCCTTGCTCACTCCTGAATTCACGAAAAGGAAGCTAGCCATGCCTAACACAGAAGAGTGTTTTGCGGTGCAGTTAGATGCTTTCTCAGCTCACAACAGTGATCTTCGCCGACACCAACTACATGGATTTCCCAGGAGTGAATCCGATAGGAGCGTACACTTTGCTTGGTATGTTGGGCATCGTAATATCTTAATGCAATGCAGTCAACGACATCCCCTTGCATGTCTGTACTACTAAAAATATAGCGTAAATCATTTCTGTATATATTTTGCGATGCCATGGCTGAGGAGGGCCTTTAAAAGCGTTTAGAAAGAAAACTACGAAATATCACATCACGCCAGGCTGCACTGATTGAACCTGTGTCGCAATATTTACGCAACGGTGAGCTATCAAACACTGTACACGTTCGACTGCTAGTAGTCTGACACAGTGAGGGAAAAGATTTATAACATCTCGTAGGAGAAATGTTATGCATCGGCGATCGTTTCTGGTCTCTCAATCACTTGTAGTCGATACGAATAAGACAGACTTTGTGTCAAATTATGTTCATATTTCGTATTCGTACATATAGGTAACTTCTCTACCTACATTGCCGCAGGCGTAAGTACTGTCTCTTTATAGGTTAATAAAGGTAATTGTAATTTTTACGTGATTGTTCGTTTTTTGTGAAAGTATTCAGGAATACTCTGGGTAATTAGTTATAAATGGTACTTAATTAAAATGTTTCTTAGTAAAGATAACGCTGTGTTGACATAGTATTACAGTGTATAAATACACTGTTGATGTTTCCGTTTTTTTCGTTATCACTGAAAAGAGGAATCCAGGAATAAAACTAAAAGAGCTAAAAGAGAGGGTGCTAAAAGGGTCGACCTTTGGACAATTTTATTTGTAGGTTTTTGGAATCTTCATCCATCATAAATCATTATTTTCATTTTCAAATCTAGTATATATGATGCAATATTTTCTTGAATTATTCCGCCAAAACTTTCATGCACGATTTTATGTGCGAGTTAGATTAATTACTCAAAATAATTAGCTATGATAGCACCTGAAGCCACTACATTAGCTTGAGGTGCGACACTTAGCATTGGATTTTGCACAAGAGAAAACTTAATGCAACAAAGCTAAGCATGAAGACCAGTACAGTTGAAATCTTTTTAAAAATCATCTTTGTAGAATCCGTGACCCCTGTAAAGTTTGCTATAAGTTGAGATTTTTCTCCGCTTTCGTAAAACCGTTAGAATGTTTATATGGCATTATATATTGCTGATATTATGGTCTATCGTTTGTATATGTTACCATTATCAACCTATAGTTGTTATGGTATCATTAGATTTATACCTCTGGAATTATGTTTTCTATAGTTTACTAAACTAATCATACAAAGGCTATCTGCGTATTACAAATACCAGTAAAATTTAAACAAATTCATAAGCAGTAGAAATATGACGACCCAGCCATTAAATATATATTTGCAGCAATTTACATTGACGACAAACCGTATATCATGATAGATACTTAAGGGTCAGCTTGCCATCACATACGTATTTTTGCCAAGTTTGGTTTCATGACACGCGCCTTCTATGTGGTTTTGTTGCTGACAAGTAAAAGTTACGTCATGTGTGTATATATATATATATGTATATATATAATATATATATAATATATATATATATATATATATATATATATATATATATATGTGTGTGTGTGTGTGTGTGTCTGTGTGTGTGTGTTATGTGTGTGAGTGTGTGTGTGTTTATATTTATATAATATACACACAATATATATATATTTATATATATGAGTGTGTGTGTGTGTGTGTGGGTGTGTGTGTTTACGTGTATGTGATATATGCGTATATAAATATATATAATATATTTTTTTCTTCTTCTTCTTTTATCTTTTTTTTTTCTTTTCTTTTAACGGTAGGTTCATGTTTGAGCCGCCGTGGTCACAGCATGATACTTAATTGTTGTTTTCATGTTGTGATGCTCTTGGAGTAGTACGTGGTAGGGTCCCCAGTTCCTTTCCACGGAGAGTGCCGGTGTTACCTTTTAGGTAATCATTCTCTCTATTTATCCGGGCTTAGGACCAGCACTGACTTGGGCTAGCTTGCCCACCCAGTGGCTAAATAGGCAATCGAGGTGAAGTTCCTTGCCCAAGTGTATCTGTGTGGTGTGTGTGTGTGTGTGTGTGTGTGTGTGTGTGTGTGTGTATATATATATATATATATATATATATATATTATATATATATATATATATATATATATAATATATATATATATTATATATATGCATATATATATTTATGTATACTTATATATACTTAAATAAATGTGTATGTGTATATCTATCTATCTATCTATCTACTGTATATATAAATAAATAAATTAATTAATATATAATTTATTTATATACATATATATGCCCTCGACCAGCTTCCACGATCGACCATTTCTACAAAACCAGGTGAGTACACATTTTGGGCATCTTCCTTTCCTTCTCTCCCATAAATGTGTTAAGCCGAATGTGCAGTCATTCCCATGCTGGTTATGTTGGGTAAAAGTGCTGTGACAGCAAATGAAATGTTCTCACACTATTCTTCTGATCTCAGATCGCATTACTGTGTGATCATGGTATGTGGTCAACAAACATGATATCGTTCATTAATCAAGTAGTTAATTTCTCTCGTTATTAGATATTTATATTGTTTCAACTGCAACAAATTTAATGCGTTCATGATTTTATCTTATTAAGAATATCATATCATTTATTTTCTTCTTGTAGTGCGTTTTCCCGTCTTGACCTGACCACACTCTCTTTCTTTCTGGTCGGTCAGGATGTGGGAAAGCCAAGAGATGACTGTTTGTTTCTCCCGTAATTTGGTTGTTGTTTTGTTGACACCTTAGGAATAACCATAGCATCGTTACATTGACTCATTGGTGACACGTTCTGATCAGTGCTAGAACTGAGCTTGTAACGCGATTTTATATAAATTTATTATTTTGAGTTACCATTGGGATCTTCCCCATATCACATTGCACAGGGATGCCTGATAACCGGAGTTGTGTAAATCGCCTAATAAATCTCCGCTCTGACCTTACAATAACAGGTATAGGTAAACCCGAAGTTATTTGTTTGATCGGCAGCTTTCGAGTTGGTGTGACCCATAATTACATCCGTTCATTAATGTAGGACTAGGGTTTAAGCTAGAATCAATATTCACTTATTAATCACACCTTCTCACCCTCTAGAAGTCCCTGCATGTTTTGGGTACATCCCAAGCGATCATGTGATATGTGATAGTTAGATACCCGTAGGAAATGTCACGAACGCCATCACAGAGACGCAGAAGAGAGCAGGTTACTTGTAGATTTCCTGGCTCAGTTCGATTCATTCTATGGCATTTGGTTATAGGAACCCCGTTGATGAAGTCTGACATCCATAGCTAGACAGTTTCTAGTGTTGTAAGTGGAAATCAGGCCTCATGTTAGCTTGGAAAATGCATGTTAAACAAAGATTATGATGATTTATATAAGCATACATATGTTTATATATATATTTTTTTTTTTTTTTTTTTTTCAACATCCATTTATTCCACTGCAGGACATAGGTCTCTCTCAATACACTATTGAGAGGTTATAGGGCAGTGCCACCCTTGCCTGATTGAATGCCCTTCCTAATCAACTGCGGTTTGGCGGGCTAGCACTTGTGCCACGGCGGTGACTTCCCCTAGACACCTGCATTTGACTCTCAAGGCGATATGTCGCTTTCTCGCCGTGAGATCTGGCTTGAGCAGTGGTCAGAATGCGGCATTTTACGACTGCCGCGCCGGGGAATTGAACTCTGGGGCCATGGGGGTCGGAGTCCAGTGCTCTAACCACTGGATCATCGAGGGAGTACACATGTTTATATATATATATATAATATATATATATATTATATATAGATATATATATATTATATATATAGATATATATATATATTACATATATATATATATATATATATATATAATATATATATATATATATATATATATATATATACACACGTGTTATATATATATATATATATATAGATATATATATAATATATATATATATAAATATATATTATATATATGTAATATCTGTAATATGTGTGTATATATTATACATATATATATATACACACATGTGTTAATATATTATATATATATATATATATATATATATATATATATATATATATAGATAGATAGAAGATAGATAGATAGATAGATATAGATATAGAATATAGTTATATAGTTATATATATAGATATATATGTATATATACACACATATATATAAAATATATAAACACAAACACAGCACGTGGACACAAAGACGAAAAGGGAAACAGCCACAATAGAAAATGAAACTAAATCGTACTCTTCGCGAGTTCTCTTTAGACGAAACCAAAATGGATACAAGGAGATAAGGATTAGTCCAATATGCGAAGCTTAGCCTCGCCCGGGCTATGCCCATGAGGGGAGCACGGCCTGTATCGACTAATGCCGACTCGCTCACGTGTGTCAGTTGGTGCTGACTCGGCTGAACCGAGTCCTTACCCGTCGTGGTACCCAGCCACAGCAGTAACCTCCAGGCGACAGTTGCAACTTGCAACTTTCGCAAGGCTGTATAGTGGTAGAGAGACAGAAAGTACAAGAGCTGAGTCAGGTCTCAGGAGGAGGGCCAAGGTCAGAGAGTCTGGGGAGAGCTTTGCTAACTAACAAGGAGGTAATATCATCCAAGCCCCATTGACCAGCACACAAGTTAAAATTAGGCATTTTTGTAATTAATAGAGACTTTAGCATTTTCTTTCGTACGAATTTGCTTATTTATGAATTAATTTAGCACTTTTCCAGTTAAGCCAGTAACCTTGATCACGTAAATGAACAAAATACGCATTTGATTCTCTGGCAAATCTAACATCACGTTTATGTTCATTAATTCTCTTCTCAAAAGTTCTACCAGTCTCACCTCTATAAAACTTGGGGCAATCTTTACAAGGTATAGTGTAAATACTGGCTAGCTGCAATGTGCTTAACCAAAGTATTACGCAATGTATTCGGATATGTAAAAACAATGTCAATGCCAGCGCCTTTAAGCATGTGCCGTTTTCATCAAGTGACGGGTTATACAGAATGATTAATAGATTACTGGCACTATCCCGTTGAGAATTACGGGAATGAGTATAAAATTTCCATCTCGCAGATGAATGTGCCTGATTTAAGAAGAAACGAGGATATCCTAATTTCTAAAACGTTTCAAAAATGACATCATGCTCCTGATCAATAATTCATTGTCACAAATCGTATGTACCCTAAGAACATGGACGAGACTACTGACTTTTTAACATACAACGGTTGATTCGAGAAAAATGATAATTAGGTGTGAGTAGTTTTACGGTAAACCGAAAATTTAAGCGAGCCATTAACATTGAATAAAAGTATGTCGAGAAAAGGTAATTTCCCTGATATCTTTCCATTGAGGTTGTTGAGTTTACTGAAAAAATCATCGAAACCTGAATGGTTCACTTGCCACAAAGAAAATATATCATCGACATAACGAAACCAAAACGTGTCGGGAGGGAGAATAGACGGAAGGAGTTAAGATTCAAACATCTCCATGTAAAATTCGCAAGAACCGGGCTTAAGCTACTTCCCTTCTCGATACCATTGCCGTGGAAGAGTCACAACTCTTCCACGGCAAGCTCGACCTTGGCTTTTGTGCATTACCCTGGCTGTTTTGTGCACGCCTTTCGTTGTCGTCGCTACCCAAATTGTTTCCAATTAGTTTCGTGCCCTGTAGCTATTCTTTACTATACGTATTTTTTCGGCATGAGGATAACTCGCTTTACATTGACGGTGAACTGGACCCCATCTTCGAGCTCGTGCTCGGACGTGGGCAGACCTTTACCTCCCACAGGTGATGCTGTGTCTGGGGTCTTAGTGTGCCTGTTTTACTGTGCCTGCGAATTGCCATTCTTTTGCTAGGGCCTGGTATAGCAAACCATCTCATGACTGCCACTCTAGAAAATTTTGTATAGGAAACGAATAGGCAGATAGGAGCCCTCCTTTTGACGCCTTCAGCCACCTTACCCCGTTCTGTCTAAATTAGCATCTGCTAGACTGAACCTTGACCTGTCATATCACCCACACTATGGCATGACCATGGGCTATGTCATAAAATTGCCATATGCTGGAGAGCCCATCTCTTGTGAGGTGGCTCTCCAGAAGATCTTCACAACCCCTGAGGTGGCAGTCACACACCTCTTTAAGATCCACAATGGCTTCAAGGTGACAGTAGCCAAACCTGAATAACTGACCCATTCCTCTCGACCGAAGGCCTAAGGAAATTAAAAGATCAAGGTTTCACTCCGTCCCCTCTCCCGAAACCAAGGCAAAATGCACGGTCGTGGCTAAAAAGATCGACAAGATAATCCTTCTACGATCGTGTGAGTCCATCAGCCAAGAAGTATCTGCCAAGAATGGAGTCATGTCCTTGACGTTTACAAGCCTCCCGAGTCACGAATTGTTAAGATTCGTGTCTCTGCCCCAGAGGAAGCCCAGAAACGTCTTACACGTGGGATCATGATGTTTAATACATCGGTCCCACGTACAATATAGAACCAGAGTCTTTATCCACAATAAAACAATGCCTTAACTGTTACAGGTACGAACACAATAAACACACATGCACACACACACACACACACACACACAGATGCTCCCGTTGCGGTGGCGAAGGTCACTTCGCCAAATGCAAGGAGAGCATCAAATGCTGTAACTGCGAGAGTCGCACGTTGCAGTTAGCGGATCCTGCCCCAAACGGAAGGAAATACTCAAAGCAAAACGAAATCAGCTTAGGGAAAAAACACTCTAGAACAACTCTGCCTCCACCTCCCAATTCAACAACACATTCACACCTAACACAAACCAAAAATACAAGCCATTTTACACATAGCTCTCATTGCTGCTAAATAAAACGCAAAGAAATTCGCAAACATTCCCTATCATGTTACAGAGAAACGGCTTCCACATCATTGTTGTCCCAGAGGAGAATTACGAAGACAACAATTTATACATCCTGAGTACGCCACATCACAAACCACAGCAACTGAGGTGACAAACACTACCCAGAGCCTCATTGCTCCACACAAAGACACCTCGTTTTGCAACCAGCACCACAACGAAATCCAAAAGAAACTGCACAAGCACTTAACACTACAAAAAACACGGAACACAAAACAAAACGATCTCACCACCAAACAAGCACGCTAAAAAAGACAAAAAAGATCCCCCAGTCCGCAGCCTCGTCGTCATCGTTTGGATGACACCATCCTTGACGACGAGAGTAGCGGCTCCGAGATCGACGTCGAAGTCGTTCCCGAAGCCGAGGAAGAGCTCCCTGACTTCATGGCAGTCAGGTTATTCCCCACAGGGCCCCATTATCCTTTCCACTGCCTATATAAAACCGAACACTAATTTGCCTCTTGCAGACTTCAGACATAATTAAAATTTCCACATCACCAACTATATATAAAGAAAGACGATCTTTCCGGTACAAGAAGACTGGGAGTCTTTTAAATCTAATTAAATATCAAAACTTTCAATTTAACCTTGACGGGCTTGATTCCCAAACAATAGATGGACATTGAATTCGCCTCCATCGCCTTAACTATGCTGAGCACCATCTCCAGGTCTCATTATAAAATTCGCATATCATTTCAGCCATCTGAAAGAATAAAACGTCTCCTGACCTGTTTTCGAAGTAGTTTTACTCAAAATTAAACAGATTAAAACCATGTTCGATGGGACTTACTATTCTAAGAAGATAGCCTTGAAAAAGACCAACAAAAATATTGGACAAATTTAGTTTAAAAAGTAGAATGCAACAGAGTTCGCAATCCACGGGAATTTTGGCAAAAAATTAAGCAACTAAATGGTAGTAATTACCCCCCCCCCTTCTCCCACCTATCATTGCGTAAAAGTTTCAGACCCTGTGGATGTTATTAAAATCTTGAAGAACACTGGGCCCAAGTGTTCTACCCTCACCCTCCTCATCCCCTTTTCACTGACAGAATTCAAGAAATTGATACCTGGAGTAAAAGAACAGGGTAGAAACCAACCCAGAACCAATTATCCGACTGGATAAGCTGGACGGCACTAGCCCCCATCTCGTGTAAGGAAGTAAAAGAAAAGATAAAGAGGTTTCCCTGTAAGGCTCCAGGCTCCTCACAGATCGGACGCGACGCTCTTATTCATCTTCCTTATACAACCTTATACAAGCTTTGACTCACCTTTACAACGCCTCTCTCGCTATTTGCTATTCCTTTAAGACTGCTTTAGTGGCCCTCATTCCTAAGCCACAAAAAGACCTGACGACCCAAAAAGTTACCGCCTATTAGTCTACTCGGACATTAGACAAAATTCTCGGAAAAAAATCATAAAACACGAACTAAGGTGGTATCCTGAAGACCATAACCTTCTCTCACACAAAACAATTCGGGTTTCGCTCGCATCGCTCGGCGCAGGAGACACTCAACATCATCACAAACTACATAAACAAGACATAAAGACCGACGACTAAAGACTGTCCTTGTTACAAAAGATGTTTAACAAGCCTTCGACATGGTCTGGCATGCTGGCCTCAAGTACCAGCTGTGCACTAAAATTAACTGCCCACCTGCGGTCATCAAGTTTTCTTGATGACCACAGATTAAAATTAAAATTCTTAAACAAAGTTTCAGGCACCATCTCAATGCACGCTGGAGTACCTCAGGGCAGCATACTCAGCCCAACACTCTATACACTACACAAACGACCTTCCAGACCCCCCCCACACAGAATCACTCACTGTCCTCTATGCTGACGACTCTACGCACTTAGCTCGACACAATGCGCTTTCAGGTGTCGTTCAGCGCATTAATGACGAACTGGACATCGTCTCGAGATAGGAGCATAAATTGCGTATCAAGACTAACGCGACAAAAACAAAAGTTCTCTTTGTAAGACCACGAAAACTTCCTCCTTACGACATTTACCTCCACACCTTCGACAGGCTACAAGCACCTCTCCAAGTCAGATCCTCTTGTACCATCCTTGGTTTAAGGTTGATACTTACTTTCAATTTCATTTGTATATCAAATCAAAGGCAGCATTGGAAAGAAAAACGAAGCTGCATCTATACAAAACACTGATCAAACCTCTCCTCACATACACACCACTTGCACTCACACAAACAGCATACACTAACAAGCGCAAACTCCAGCTTGTTCAGAATAAAGCACTCAGATGGATCTATATGGATGGATCAATTTATTACATCTGAACTCTACAAGGAAGCTTCTCTGCTTCCTCTGAACATTGAGTGGCGTAGGTTGGTCTGTAAACAGACCGACACACTCGGTGCTTGGCATACCGACTGGCTGGATAGACTCAACACCATCTTTCGTTCCGGCCGGAGACTGGGATTAGGTCATGATCTTTTTTCTTTGGCATGGGACGAAAAAATGGATGCAGTTTTTTAGGCTCGGCCGCATCCTTTGAAGCCTCTCCTACTCCTTCATTTTCACTTTTCCCCTCCCCTATCCCTTGTTTTGTTTTTTTTTGTTTTGTATGTGTTCTCGTTGTTTATTTTTTTTTTACGTAGTTTGTTTTTTTTTGGTTTGTTGTAATCTTTTAAAAATCTTAAATAAAATTTTTACCTCCCCTTTGCACAGCCCTCACATCCCCACCAGCTCGTCACCTGACGCTTTGTGACTGCCAAAACCTCACCCTCACCATCTCATTATCCTTTGCCATAGCATGTACCCAACATCCTTTGTCCTTACCCCAACATCCATTGGTTTCAGTTTCCCTCTCATGACACTTGCTGCTAGTACTCGTGCCAGGACCATAAATCCTTTGTCGTAAGGATTTATGGGAGCCGAGGAAAGAAGTGTCATGGCCAGTGGCATTAATCCAATCGTGACGTGGCCGCCAGGCCCGCGCCTGTCCATAAGCCCTGCTGCCGACGAAGGTTAACCTTCTGTTGACACAGGTGGGAATGGCTAGCCCCTGATTAGCGGCCACCTCCGAGCTTCAACCTACTTCAGCAGCAAGGGTTAGCCGAGGGATAGCCCAATCGGAAGCAAAGGGAGGTCAAATCAGGTCGGAGAATCGGGTGGACGATGCTGCGGGTGGCCGGCATAAGGGAGAAGACGGAGGATGTGGGAAGTGAGGATACAATCAGCCGAAAAAAAGCCACTGTTCAAGTTGAAATTAGACAGCAGCTTTATTAAGGAGGATTCCACCAGTCTGCGGGCGTGGACATCAGCAGAAGGAAAGACAATTCGCACCGCTGACCAGTCCATCCGATGGCCTGTGTCCCACTGATGGCGTTGTTGTTGTGTCCCCTGGATACAGCGTACTTATTTTGTGACAGACACTTAGTGAGTCTGGCGCCTGTCTCGCCAAAGTACTGCTTATCACAGGAGGCACAAGGAACAGCATAGATGCCCTCCTTCGAAGTAGAGGGAGGGCTGGTATGGACCAGGTTGCGATGGAGAGTGTTCACCTGGCGAAAGATCAGCCTGCAGTTGAGAGGGTGAAAAGCGCAATGGAGAGAGTAGATCTCCTCAGTGTAGGGCAGGCTGAGGACGGGCAGGTGATGAGTCTCTTTAGGAGAGGAGTCGTGGTAGAAGGTACGCCGTGCCCTGAATAACGCGACGTCGAGAACATGACGAGGGTAGCCCAGTTTGGAGAACGAGCGACGCAGGCAG
>NW_023652624.1:0-5205 GCF_015228065.2 Penaeus monodon
TTGTATATATTAATATATATTGTATATATATGTATATATATGTATATATATGTAATATATATATATATAGTATATAATAGTAAAATATGTTATATATATATTTATATATTATTATATAATATATTATATATATATATATATATAGTATATATATATGTACATAATAGTATATATATTAATATAATGTATATATATATATATGTATATATATATATATATATATGATATATACTATATATTATATGTATATATATATATATATATATATATATATATATATATATATAATATATATATTATATATATATAATATTTTTATACATACATATACTGAAGATATGTATATGTATATGTATACTATAACAATACATATACATATATATGCATATATATACATAATAATAATAATAAGTATATAAATAATGTTAATAGTCGTTATAATATCGTTATTAATATTATTATTGTTATTATTATCATTATTATCACTTTTACTAGTAGTATAATTGCAAAAATAATTATTATAACAGTAATAATTACTGTAATTACGATATTAATTAAAATAATGATATAAATAATTATTATAATATCGTTATTATTGTTATTTATTGTTATTTCTATTATTATTGTTGTTGTTATTAGTATAATTGCAAAATTATATATTATAACTGCAATAATTGCAATAATAATGATAATAATTGCAATAATGATGATAATAATTGCAATAATTATTATAATGATGATGATAATGATGATAATGATAATATTGATGATAGTCATGATAATAATGATGATAATAACAGGAATTGTCTCCATTTGTAATAAAAAAAAAAAAGGTAAAAGAAAATAATTCCCAAAAGTCGAAAAAGCGGCAAAATCTAGGGAAATATAGCCTTTTGAGAGTATACTCCAAAATGACGTTTTTTCGATTTCTCTGATGATTTTGGTAATTATTAGGGTAATAATGATAATAATTACCAAAATCGTATTAATCATGACAATAATGAGGATAAAAGTGAGAATATAGAGAATTTTGATAACATTTGATGATTATTAATATTATCAATATTATCATTATTATTATTATTATTACTATTATTATTATTATTATTATTATTATTATATTATTATTATTATTATTATTATTATTATTATTATTATCATTATTATTATTATTATTATTATTACTTTTTTTATTAGTATTATTGCCAAAACATATATTATAACTGTAATAATAACAATAATGATAATAATTAAAATAATGATATAAATAATTATTATAATATCATTATTATTGTTATTATTATTGTTATTTCTATTATTATTGTTGTTGTTATTAGTATATTTGCAAAATTATATATTATAACTGCAATAATTGCAAATAATAATGATGATAAATTGCCAATAATGATGGTAATATTGCAATATATGATTATAATGATGAGATAATGACGATAATCGATGATAATGATGATGATAATGATAATATTATGGTAATCATGATATAATGATTGATAATAACAGGAATGTCTCCATTTATAATAAAAAAGGTAAAGAAAATAATTCCAAAAAGTCGAAAAAGCGCAAATCTAGCGAAAATTAGCCTTTTGAGAGTATACTCCAAAATGACGTTTTTCGTTTCTCTGGAGTTATTTTTGCAACTATTAGGGTAATAATGATAATAATTACCAAAAATCGTATTAATCATGACAATAATGAGGATATAAAAGTGAGAAATAAAGAGAATTTTGAAAATTTGATGATTAATAATATTATAATATATCATTATTATTATTATTATTATTATTATTATATTATTATATTATTATTATTCATATTATTATTATTATTATTATTAGTATATTATTATTATTATATTTATTATTATCATCATTATTATTCATTATTTTATGATTATTAGTTATAAACTTTTTAGTCGTATGATTGCCAAACATATTATAACTAGTAAGAATAACAATAATAATAATAATAATAATAAGTATACAATAATGTTAATAGTCGTTTATAAAATCTATTAATATTATATTGTTATTATTCTCTTATTATCCTTTTATAGTAGTATATTGCAAAAATATTATTATAACAATAATAATTACTGTAATTAGATATAATTAAAAGAATATATGAATAATATATAATACGTTATATTGTTATTATATGTATTTCTATTATATTGTTGTTATTAGTATAGTTGCTAAAATTATATATATAACTGCAATAATTGCAATTAAAATGATAATAATGCAAATAATGATGATAATAATATGCAATAATGATAATGATGATAATGATGAGATAATGATAATATTGATGTAATCTGATAAATAATGATGATAATAACAGGAATTGTCTCCATTTATAATTAAAAAAAAGGCTACAAGAATAATAATTCCCACAAGTCCGAACAAAGCGGCACAAAAAATCTTTAGCGAAATTATAGCCTTTGAGGGTAAACTCCAAAATGACGCTTCGATCTCTGATGATTGTGGCCAATTTATTCGGGTAATAATGATAAATAATACAAAACCGTATTAATCATAACAATAATGAGGAAAAAGTGGAATAAGAGAATTTTGATAACATTTGATGATTATTAATATTATCAATATTATCATTATCATTTATTATTACGTATTAGTTTATTATTATTATGATTATTATTATTTTTTTATTATTATATTATTATTATTATTATTATTATTATTATTACTATATTATTATTATTATTATTATTATATTATTATAATCCCATTATTCTCATTATTATATTTTTATTATTATTATTACTTTTTTATTGAGTGATTTATTGCCAAAACATATACATAACTGTAATAATAACAATAATAATAATAAAAGTATAATAATAAGTTATAGTCGTTACTAATAGCGTTATTATATATTATGTTATTATTATAATTATTATCATTTTTACTAGTAGTATAATGCAAAAATAATATTATAAAACTGTTCATAATTACGTAATTACGATATTAATTAAAAATAATTAATAAAGAATTATTATAATATCGTTATTATTGCTATATTATTGTTAATTCTATTATATTGTGTTGTTATTAGTTAGTTGCAAAACTTTTATATTCTAACTGGAATTATGCAATAATAATTGATAATATTGCAAAATGATAATAATGCAATAATGATGATAAGATGATGAAATGATGATAAACGATGATGATAATGATAATATGCTGATAATCATGATAATATAATGATAATAAACAGGGAATTGTCTCCATTTATAATTTTTTTTCACAAAAAGGTAAAAGAAATAATCCCAACGCGAAAAAAAGCGGCAAAATCTAGTAAATAAGCTATGAGTCGTATACTTCCCAATGGAGTTTTTTCGGATTCTTTGAGATTCTGGCAAAAACAAAAATTTATGGGTAATAATGATTAATAATTACAAATCGTATTAATCATGAAATAATGAGGATTAAAGTGAGAAATAAGAGGAATTTGATAACATTTGAGATTATTAATAGTATCAATATTATCATCTATTATTATTATTACATTATATTTTTATATTATTATTATTATTATTAATTTTATATTATTATTTATTATATATTATTATTATTATTATATCTTAATATTAGTATTATTATTTATTATAATAATAATAATAATTATTATTATTATTAGTGTTATTATTATTATTATTAATATGATATTATTATTATTATTATTATTATCATATATTATTTTTTTTTATTAGTATTATGCCAAACATATAACGTAATAGTAAACAATAAATAAAATAATAATAGTTACCAATAATAATGTTAATAGTCGTTATAATATCCGTTATTATAGTATATGTGGATTATTATCATTATTATCATTTTTACTAGTAATATAATCGACAAAAATAATTATATAACAGTAATAATTACTGTAATTACGATCTAATTTAAAAAATATATAAAAATTATTATAATATCGTTATTATATTATTATTATTGTTACCAATTTTACTATTATTGTGTTGTTGTTATTAGTATAGTGCAAAAATTATATAGTATAAACTGCAAATAATTGCAATAATAATGATAATAAGTCGAAATAATGATGATAATAATTGCAATAATGAGGATAATATGATGATAATTATGATAATGATGATATGATGATGATAATGATAATATTGATGATAATATGATATAATGTATGATAATACAGAATTTTCTCATTTTAATAAAAAAAGGTAAAGAAAATAATTCCCAAAGTGCGAAAACGGCAAAATCTAGCGATATACCTTTTGAAAGTATACTCAAATGACGTTTTTTCGATTTCTCTGATGATTTGGAATTATTAGGGTAAAAATGATAATTAATTACCAAAATCGTTTTTAATCATGAAAAATTAATTGGATAAAGTGAGAATAAGAGAATTTTGATAATTTTGATTATTTTTAAATTATCAATATTATCATTATTATTATTATTATACTATTATTATATTATTATTATTATTTATTATTATTATTTTTATTATTAACTTTTTTATATTATTATAATATTATTGTATTAATTAAATTAATTATTATAATATATTTTACTTTTTTATTATTTTTTTATTTCTATTAATTAGTGTAATAATAAAATAAAAATAATAATAATAAAAATATAATAAATAATGTTAATAGTGTTATAATATCGTTATTATATTTTTTATTATTGTTCTATTATTTTTTATTTTTTATTAGTATAATTGCAAAATTAATATTATTTATAACATAATAATAGTATTCATTAATTAAAAATAATTATATTTAAAAATTATGTTAATATTATTATTGTATTATTATTGTATTATCTATTATTAATGTTTTTGTTATTAGTTTATTGCAAATATATATTAAACTGAAATAATTCAAATAATAATGATAATAATTGCAAATAATTTAATAATTCAAATATGTTATATGATATTTGATTATTATGATTAATTATATTAATTAAATTAAAATTTTCATGAAATAATGAGTAAATAAAGAATGTTCTTTTAAAACAATAATAAAAAATTTTTCCAAATCAAGGTATTTATCGATTTTTAATTTTTTTTTTAATTAATTTTTTTTTTTATTTTTTAATTTTTTAAAAAATTTTTTTTAAAATTATTTTTCAAAAAATTTAAAAAAAAATTAATAAAAAAATAAAGATT
>NW_023652625.1:0-5205 GCF_015228065.2 Penaeus monodon
TAACCCAAAAACTACAAAAAACATAAAATAATAATTTTTAAAATTATATATAATAAAATAAATTTTTTGGGAAATTTTTAAAATTTTTTAAAAAAATAACAAACACACACACCAAACCACACACACACACACACACACCACACACCCCACACACAAAACACACACACCACACACCAATGGTATGACATAGCAGTTATTACATGATAAACATACAAAACAGAAAAAAAAAAAAAAAAAAAAAAAAAATTATTTTTTTATTAAAAAAAAAAAAAAAAAATTTAAAAATTAAAAAAAAAAAAAAAACAACAAACATAAAAAAAATAAAAAAAAAAAAATTAAAAAAATAAAAAATATATTATAAACATAAATATAATATATAAAATAATTTTAAATATAAATATAACATCCTACATATATTATATATATATATAAAAATTATAATTATAATATAATATAAATAGTATATATATTTTTAAATTTTATAATAATATATATTATATATATTATAGATAATTAATATAAAATATAAAATATAGTATTTTAAATTAAAAATATAAAAATTATTAAAATATATATAAAAAAATAATAATATAAATTTATAATATGCAATATATATACATACATATATTAATTAAAAAAATATATAAAATATAATATATATATAATTATATGCAGTATATATATAATATAATATATATATAATATAATATATATATAAAAATATATGTATGCAGTATTGTAGTATATTTAAAATGTATATACATGTACATGTACAGTACATGTACATGACATGTATATGTATAATATGTATTATGTGTATTGTATATATAGTTTTATATGTAATATGTTTTTGAAATATATATATATAATAAATTATATAAATATTAATATATATTAATAAATTGTGTTGGGGGGTGTGGTAGGTTGTATGGTGTGTATGTGTGTGTGTGTGTGGTTGTGGGGTTGGTGGTATGTGGTGGTGTGTGTGTGGTGTGGGGTGTGTGTTGGTGTTGTGGGGTGTGTGTGTGGTTGTGGGGGGTGTGTGTATGTGGTGGTGGTACTTGGGTGGTGACGGGTTGGTGGGTGTGTGGTTGGGGGTGGTTGTGTATAAATTTACAAATTTATAAAAAACTATATATTTTATATATTTTTAATATATATTATAAAATATTATGGGAAATATTTTAAAAATAATAATTAAATATAAATAATATGCATAATATATATATATTATATATAAATATATATATATATAGATAGATAGAATAATATATTTATATATAATATAAATATATTATATTAAGATATTATACACACACAAACAACACCACAACACACACAAAAACCCCACACACACACACACACACACACAACACAAAACCCCACACACACACCACCGTAACACACACACACAACACAACACACACCCCCAACAAAACACCCACACCACACCCACAACACCACCACACACACACCACACACACAACACACACACCACACACACACACCACACAATAATATATAAATTAAAATATAAAAAATAAATAAATTTTAAAATATATGTATATCTATAAATATACATATATTAAAATTTTTAATACAATACATGTACATTAATTCTAATAACAAAACAGACAACATTAAAAAACAAACATACACAACATAAAATAATAATATAATAAAATATATATATATTATATAATATATAATATAAACACACGAACACCAAAACCACACACACACCACACACCACACACCAAACACCAAACACACCACAACCACACCCCACAAACCCCCCACATACAACACAACACACACACACTCAAGGGTTAGGTTTTTAAAAAGAAAAACAAATGACATATTTAATATAAAAAAATTTAAAAAATTTTAAAATATAATAATTTTAAAAAAAAAAAAAAATAAAAAAAAAAAAAAAATAAAAAATTAAAAAAATTTTTAAAAAAAACACAAAACAAATAAACAACATATAATTTTTTAAACAATTAAAAAATATATAAAATAATAATATTGAAAAAAAAAAAAAAAAATATATTTAAAATTTTTAAAAAAAAAAAAAAAAAAAAAATAAAAAATAAATAATAAAAAAAAAACCGGGAAAAAAACCCGGGGGTCCAAAATACCCCCAAAAAAATCACCTGAAAAACAGAAAACAGGTTTTAAGGGGGAGAATGAAACCAATATAATAAAAAAAAAAAAAAAATAAATAAAAATAAAAAAAAAAAAAAAATATAAAAAAAAACTTTTTATTTTTTTTAAAAAAAAAAAATACTTTAAAAAAAAAAAAAAATTTTTAAAAAAAAAAAATATTTAAAAAAATAAAAAAAAAAACATTTTTAAAAAATGGTTTTTAAAAACAAAAAAAAAAAAAAAATATACATTTTTATTAAAAATAAAATTATAATAAATTTTATATATTATAAAAAAAAAAAATTTTTTTTTAAAATTTTTTTAAAACCTTGTGTTAAAATTTTTTTTTAATTTTATTTATTTTAAAATTTTTGTGTGTTTTTATTTTTTTTTTATTAATTTTTTTTTTTTTTTCTGCTTTTTTAACCCCCCTCCGCCTGGTTCCCCTTTGGTTCTCCCCCCTCTTTTCCCCCTTTGTCCCTTTCGTTTTTTTTTTTTTTTTTGTTTGGCCCCCCCCCTTTTTCGTCCCTCTTTGTCCCCGGGCTGGTCCTTGGCCCCCTTTAATTTTTTTAACCCGGTGTTCTTTTTTTGTCCCCTTTGTCCTTCTCCGATGTTTGCCTGCCCTGCTTTTTTCCTTTTTGTGCCCCAAATATTTTATATTTTTAAAATTATTTTTTTTTTTGTTATTTTTTTAAATTTGTGCGTGGTGGTGTGTGGGGTGTACCATATAAAAAACCCCCCCACACACACAACACAAAACCCCGCCACAATCACACACACGTATATTTTAAATTTTATCTTTTTCTATTATCTTTTCATCTATATATTATATCTATATATATATTATTTAAAAAAAAATTTTTTTATTAAAATATATATATATATTATATTTATTTAAAACCCCATTTTTTATATAAACTTTATATGTTATAGTATATGTGTGGTGCTTTTGTGTGAGTGTGGTGCGGTGTGTGGTGTGCTTTTTTATGTGTACACCACACAACACACAGCAACATTATATATATTATTATAATATATATTTTTATATATAAAATAGGGATATAGAATAGTAATATGTAATATGTATAATTTTTATATGTTTATTATAAATTATTTTTTAATTTAATTTTATTTTGTTATATGATATAGTTTATATGTAATATGTATATATTTTATTACTATTTTATTTTTTTTTATTTAAAAAAATATCTTTATTTTGATTATATAATATTAAATTATTTAAATTAAAAGGTGTTCGTATGTGCGTTGGGGAGGGCAGTATGGTGTGTGTGGGTTATGATGATCAAGTATGGACAGAGTAAAAAGGGAAGACGTGCAGTGGTTGTATGTTTTGTGTACCTGTTCAGAAAAAACACAACATACACACCCAACACACACACACACACACCAAAATTATAGTGTGTGTGTGTGTGTGTGTTAAAATACATATAATTATAAAAATAATATATATATATATATAATATTTTATATTATAAAAAATATATAATATATATAATAAAATGTATATATACACAACACACACACACACTAAATGTGTGTGTGTGTGTGTGTGGTGTGTGGTGTATGTGGTGTTATTTTTGACCAGGGCACAATAATACATACACCTGCACGTCTATTTTTTATTCTGTCCATACTTGATCATCATATACCCAACACACGCAAAATGCCTCCTCTACCAACGCAAAACTGATCACCTACTTTTTTTATAATATATTTATATTATATATATATATATATATATATATATATAATATATAAATAAAATATAATATATTTTATTTATTTATATATTTTTTAAAACAATATACTATATACAATTACATATTACATATAAAATAATAAAATATTTTTATATATATAATATATATAATTTTAACATAAAAAATATACATAATTTCAAATACATATATACATATATAATAATTTTCATAATATATATATTATAAATATTATTATATAATATTATAAAATTTTGGCGTGTGTGGGTGGGTGTTACACATTAAAAAAGCACACACACACACGCGCACACCATCCAAAAACAAGCACACACACATATACATAAACATATAAAGTATAATATACATATAAATTGTGTTATATATATATATATATATATATATTATATATATATATTATATTAAAAATTAATATAGATATATAGATAATGATAGATAGATATAGTAAGATTAGATTAAAATTTGTGTGTGAGGTTGTGCGTTTTTGTGTTTGTGTGTGTTGGTTTTTATATGTGTACAACACACACACACAACGCAACTTATATTTATATATATATATATATATATTTATAATATATTATTAATAAATTTATTATTATACTTGTGGCATCAAAAAAGAGAAAAAAAAGAATGGGCAGGCAAACATCGGAGACAGGACAAAAAATGAACAAAGAAAATAACAGCCGGGTTATAGAAAATTAAAGGGCCAAGGACCAGAACAGTTACAAGATGACGTGACGAAAAAAACGAAATTTGGGGGCCAAAAAAAACAAAAAAAAAAAACGCAAAGGGCTGACAAAGTTGGAAAAGATTGGGAGAAGCCTAAGGTGGATTTACTCAGGCTGATGATGATGGTAAAAAAAATGTATATAAAATAAATATATATATATTATATATATATATTATTATATATATATTAACACAATATTAGATATATAATAATATTAAATTATATAGATATATTATATATATATTAAAATATAAAATAATAATATATTTAAAAATTTTTATATAATTTAGCAGGATATATATATAATATAAGATAAATATAATATAAATAAAATAAAAACTTTATTATTATTTTATTTATTACTATTTTAATAAAATTATTTAAATTATTTTTTTTATTTTTTAATTTGGTTTTTTTATTTTTTTTTTTTTTCTTTGTTTTTATATTTATATATTTTTTTATGAAATTTTTTTATATTATTTTAATTAAATATTATTTTTTTTTATTATTATTTTTTTTTTTTTATTTTTTTTTTTTTTAAAATTAATTTTATTTTTAAATTTATTATAA
>NW_023652626.1:0-5205 GCF_015228065.2 Penaeus monodon
ATATTAATGATGCGCCGACGGGGTGCCTCTATGGTGGAGATGGTATGCGGGGGATAGGTTTCAAGCGGATAGAGGGTGAGGCAGGGCAAAGAGGAGAAAAGGCTGGGTCGCGGGTATACATAAGAGTAAGAGGGATGGATAGGAGCCACGCGGAAGGGGGAGTGGGATGGAGGCGGGTTGCACGTTTCTTCATAAATCCTAATCAGAGCCCTCTAAGTAGGGTTTGCTTCAGCCTCCCGGTCTGATATAGTTGATAGATTCAGCGAGCAGGGGACTGTTATGTCTATGTGTAACAGCGCGCGCGCACTGAACAAAAAAACACCGTCATCGAGTGTGTTGATTGTCCACATCTCTTACTGGTCTTTGCAAACCCCAAATTTTTATTACTCTTGTGTACCCCTTTATTTTTTCTTGCTTTTTTTTTTTATTAACTACTCGCCAAGATTAAATTTAACATGCAGCGAGCACAAAGCGAAAAAATGAAACGGAAGATTAAACAGATATAGTTTATTATATTGCAGTTCGAAACCGACACAAGGAGCAGGACGTGGAAAACAGCAAAACAAGGAGCTCAAGAAGATTTAGCTCCTTTATTAGACTCTATCACGAGAGAATTAAAAACACCTGCCTCCCTCACTCTCCCTTCACTTCGCCGTAGATGTGTAGAGCTTCACCAGGAAAGCTCGCGAGTGGGCAGTTAATTATAGAGGAGAAACAAAGAAAAGAGATAGGGACAGATAGAAGAGAAAGGTAATGAAGAGAGAGCAGAAGGTAGAGAAAAAAAGAAGAGAAGGGGAGGAAAAGGAACGGAAAGAGAAAGAGAGACAGAGAGTAGAGAGTAGTAGTACTAAAGGAGTGAGAATAAAGTCTGCACGGTAAAGGGACAGTGAGGAAGAGGTGAGTGATAAATACAACTGAAAATAAGTAGCTATGAACAAATGGGCTGTTCACATCTAAGAGCAAAAGATGAATGCAAATAGAGCCTAGAAGTATGTAAAAAGTAAGGGAAGGGGTTAGGTGCGACTACTCGAGAGAGAGAGAGGAGAGAGAGAGAGAGGAAGAGAGAGGCGAGAAGAGGAGACGAAGATCTGATGAGACACTGAACGAGATCGCAGAGAGAGAGGAGAGAGAGGAGGAGTGAGAGAAGAAAGAGAGACAGGTGGGGGGCGGGGGGCTTTGAAAAACGTAAGATAAGCCGAATCATTCTCATGATGGAACCCTCCTCTGGTATCAGTATAGGACGGGACTTTGCTATAAAATGTGATTTAATATGAATATCAAAAAACGCTTGCGCCCATTAACTAACTAGAACTTTATATTACAATAGCTAGTAGGATGCCTTGTAACTTCAAGATCATGTTACTCAGTCAGAAAATTAACATACTCTAGATATACATACCATACATAACCAACATACATACAGTACATTACACCACACCACACACACACACACCACCCGTTGCACGCATGCAAATAATTACGGTGTGGTAAGAATCTTCTAAGGATACAGTATTATAAGCATACAAAGCAAAACGCTCCTGGGAAAGCTTTATAAAAACGCCTAGTTTTCAGACGATTTCAGCGTACCGGCTTTATCCCTTAAATACCACTGTATTCCGAAGCAGTTTCGCGGCTGCAGGATCTAACCAGAAAGTCCAGGCCGTAAGGGGACATTTATGGCTAGCTTCCCCGTGGGTAGATGAAAATTCTCACTCAGAGTTCTCAGGATCATACTGACTAAGCGGAATAGAAAAACAAACAGAGATTTAGTAAACTAGGGGCTGTCCTTCCCGCGGAGGATAAGCGACGCCTGCACAGGATATTCCCTGCTTGCCATGAGGAAGGGGACGAAGATGTCTGCTGAAAAGGGGAAGATGTCTGTCGAGGGGTATGACGTCTGCTGAAGAGAGAGAGAGCGGTCGAAGAGCTCTATTGGAGGGAAGTCAAAGATGGCTCATAGAGGGCAAAGATGTCTGCCAAAAGAGAGCGAAGACAATCTGTCGTCGACGGCGGGGACTAGCCTAAAGATGTACGTGGTCATAAAAAGAACATAATAATATATGTATTTCCGAAAAATAAAACAAAGAGCGCTGTGAAAAATGGTAAAGGGGCGGAAAAAATCTGTAATTCTCTGCTTCCTGATTTCCAGAAAAGTCTTGAGCATCCAATATTACTAAGAGGATGGAGTGGGGGTGATTTTCCCAAAAGAAGCAAAACATATTTGAAGGAAAAATTGACTTCAGGGGGAATGAAATCATTTTTTAGCTGTTCTTCTTTCAGAAATATTAAAATGTATGTATATATAGATAAAAAATTATATTTACCGTGATAGAATTGCTAACTTGGCTAAATATACAGTGCATAAAAATGTCCTTTTGGGAATTTTACACGTGTATGGAAAATTGAAGTCGCAATATTTTTTTTGAAGACCCTTCACATTTCGTTATTCGACCACCTCGACGCGACATACTACGATCTTCGATAATGTACCGCACCTCCCTCCGTTGCTGCGGAAAATGGAACCAAATAAACAGGGCGCGAAAGATAATCTTATGCCGTTGTTCGCTGTCGAAATGTTGGCTTCGTGTATATGTGTTCCTTAGTTTTGTGGAAAATCTTGGTACAGCTTCGATGGAGTGCTCTGGAGAACTGTTTTGCGGGCGGGATATGGTTTTGTGAATGGCATGATCCCATGCTCGGCCAGGGGGACGGCGGGACTAATTAGTGGTGTCGACTTTGATAGGACGCTACGCTAGCAGTGCTGTGTTACCATGACATGGCGTTCTGCTGTGTGGTGTCCCACTAGGGGGGAAGGGAGAGAATGAGGGGAGCGAGAGGAGGGAGGGGGAAGGGAAGAGAAGAGGGAGAGAGGAGGAGGGGTAATTTACGAAACTGGGCGTCGCCACGACTCGCTTGGCTGTGTGCCATCCTCCACCCCTGCCCCCATGCTCGGGCCTCTTCCCCCCCCCCTTCCTCGTCCCTACCTCACTCAGCCTCCTTCCAAGCCCTCCTACGCTCCGGGCGCGGCCTTCCGACGCCACGCTCTGGGCCATCGCACCGTGACGCCCTCTGTCTGAGCCCGGCGAAACCCGAGCATCTTTGGCGTCATGAGATGGCCGAAAAGTCCCCCGCTTTGAAAGCATCACAGTGGGAGGACCCGTGATTTAGCCCAGCTCGAATCGGGATCAGAACTTTTGCGAGGAAAAGAAAGGGTCTCATTCATGTATTACAGACTTGTTGAATGAAAACTGATTATTTTAAAGGCATGGAAACTTATGAAAATCTGCTGAGAAACTATATATACATACATTACATATATATATTATGTATATATATATATATATTATAATTATAATATATATATGTATATATATATAATATGTATAATATATAATATATAAAATTTTTATATATATATATAATATATGTAAAATTATATGTATTATATAAATATATATAATATATATATATATTATATATATATACATATAATATACATAAATATATATACTATATATACATACATAATATTACATACAAATATATACATACATATACATATATAATATACATACAAAACACACACACACACACCCACACACAACACACACATTATATAATATAATTTTATATATATATAATATATATATGTGTGGTGTGTGTGTGTTGTGTGTGTGTTTTGTGTGGTGTGTGTGGTGTTTGTCTGTGCGATTATATATAAATCTGAATATTGTGTGTATGGGGGGTATATGTATATATATATTTTTATATGATATGTATACCTATACATATATAGGTAATATGTATACATAGCATATGTACACACAGATACTGACCCCACATGACACGTGTGGTGTGTGTGTGTGTGTGTGGTGTGTGTGTGTGTTGTGGTGTGTGTGTGTATATTTTATATATATATTAATATATATATATATATATATATATAATATATATATATGGATTGCAAAAATGGATTTCTACGTATATATTTGGGTATAACATGTATGCATAAAGGATATATGTATGGATACATATGGGTATATATATATGGATACATATAGATAAATAAATAAATATATATGTGTGTGTGTCTATATACATACAATATATAAATATAAATGCACACACACACACACACACACACACACACACACACACACACACACACACACACGAGTACACACACACACACACACACACACACGGTACACACACACACACACCCCGAGTACCCCACCACACACACACACACACACACACACACACACCACACATATATATATATATATAGATATATAATATATATATATATGTGTGTGTGTGTGTGTGTGTGTGTGTGTGTGTGTTTGTATGTATTATTATATATGTATATAGTATGTATATATTTGTATGTATATTATGTAGTAATATATGGAATATATTTGTCTATGTATATTATAATGTATCCTATATATATATATATATATATATATATATATATTATAAATATATACATATATATATACATATTATATAATATTATATATATATATACTAGATATAATATATATACATATATATATATATAGTTTAACAGATATATATATTATATACATATATATATATATATATATATATACTCTATATTATATACATATATACTATATTGTATATGTATGTATATATAAAGTTTCTCAGCAGATTTCCTACGTTTCCATTGCCTTTAACATAATCAGTTTTCATTCAAACGAGTCTGTAATTACATGACTGAGGACCAGTTCGTTCCTCGCAAAAGTCTGATCCCCCCGATTCGAGGGGGCTTAAAGCACGGGCCCTCCCAACTGTGATGCGTCAACGCGAGGGACTTTCGGCCCCCCATGTCATGACGGAGTCTTAAGTTGGCTATGGTTTCGCCGGGCTCAGACAGATGCTTCAGCGGTGCGATGGCCCAGAGCGTTGGCGTCGGCAGGCCGCGCCGGGAGCGTAGGAGGGCTTGGAAGGAGGCTGAGTGAGATAGGGACGGCAGGAAGGGTGGGGGGAAAGAGGTCCGAGCATGGGGGCAGGGGGGGTTGGAGGATGGCAAACAGCCAAGCAGAGCGTGGCGAAAACGCCCATTTCTCCGTAAACTTACCCCTCCCCTCCTCTCTCCCTCTTCTCTCCCTTCCCCTCCCTCCTCTCGCCTCCACCTCATTCTCCCTTCCCCTCTAGTCGGACACACACAAGCAG
>NW_023652627.1:0-5205 GCF_015228065.2 Penaeus monodon
AAATTATTTTCTTTTTTTAAAACCTTTTTTTTTTTTAATATGGGAAAATTCCCCTTTTATTACACATTATTTCTGATTATTCATATCATCTTTATCATCTTTATCATCTTTATCATCTTTATCACACTTTTATCATCTTTTATGAAATTTATTTCATCTTATTGCATTATTTCTTTATTATTAAATTTATTGCAGTTATAATATAAATTTTGCAACAAACTAATACAAAAACAAAATAATAAAATAACAATAATAATATAAAAAGAATTAAAAAATTTATTTTTTCATTTTTTTATTAATATCGTAATTAAGCAATTTTAAACTGTTATAAAATTATTTTTGCAATTATACTACTATAAAAAAGATAATATGAAAATAAAACAAAAATAATATTAGAAAACAAATTTTATCGACAAAATTTTATAAAAACTTTTATTATATTATTTTTTTTTTTACAGTTATAAAAATTTTTTTTGGGAATAATACTAATAAAAAAGTAAATGATAAATAATAATAATAATAACAATAATAAAATTTTATTATTATTTTTTAATAAAGAATAATAATAATAAAATAAAATAAAAATATAAAAATAAAAAAATAATAACTAATAATAAAAAATATTGATAATATTAATAATCATAAAAATTTTTATCAAAATTCTCTTCATTCAAAACTTTTATCCTCATTTTTGTCATGATTTTACAATTTGGTAATTTTATCATTTCCCTAAAATTGCCAAAATCATCAGAGAAACGAAAAAAAAATCATTTTTGGGGTATCTCTCAAAAGCTATATTCCTAGATTTTGCCGCTTTTTCGACTTTGGGAAATTTTTTTCTTTTTTCCTTTTTTTATTAAAATGGGGACAATTTTGTTATTTTTATCATTATTTATCATTATCATAAAATTATCTTACTCATCATTATCATCATTTTCGTCATCATTATCACATTATTGCAATTTTTACATATTATTGCAAATTTTTATCATTTTTATTGCAATTTTTGCAGTTTAAAAATATAAATTTTTAAATAATTTAAAAACAACAGCAATAATAATAAAATAACAAAAATAATAACAATAATAGCGATTTATAATAATTATTTTATCTTTTTTAATTAAAAATCGTAATTACAGTAATTATTTCTGTTATAAATTTTTTTTTTTTTTTTTTTGCAAATTTTATTAGTAAAATGATAAAAAAAGATAAAATAAAAAATAAAATATTAATAACGTATTTAACGAAAATTTAAAATTTCATTATACTTATTTATTATTTTTATTATTGTTTTTTATTACATTAAATAAATGTTTTGGCAATAAAATAAAAAAGTAAAAATAATAAAAAAATATAAAAAAAATTTAAAAATAATGATTAAAAATTAATAGTAATAATAAAAATAATAATAATAATAATAATAACAATAATAAAAATAATTAAATTATTTATTATTTATAGTAATTAATAATTAATATCTAATAAATAATAATAATAAAATCATAAAAAAATAAAGGGAAAAAATATAAAAATAATATAAAATTTATAAAATTTAATTCAAAACAAATGTTTTTCAAATTCTCTTTTATTCTAACTTTTATCCCATTTTTTGTCATGATTAATACTTTTTTTAAATTATTATCTTTTTACCCTAAAAAATTCCAAAAACATCGAGAAAACGAAAAAAAGTCATTTTGGGGATCTCCAAAAGGCTATTTTCGCTAGATTTTTTCCGCTTTTTTTTGATTTTGGGAATTTTTTCTTTTACCTTTTTTTTTTTAATTGGAGACAATTCCGTTTTATATATTATTTTCATTATCACAATATTTTCATTATCATCATCATTTCATCATTTCATCATTATCACATCATTATCTCTTTTTGCATTATTTCATCATTATTGAAATTTTTACATTATTATTGCAATTATTCGTTTAATTATAATTTTGAAACTATCTAATAAAAACATAATAATATAGAATAAAAAATAATACAATAATACGATTTTATAATTAATTACTCATTATCTTAATTATATCGTAATTTATAATTATTACTGTTAAAATTATTTTTGAAATTATACTAAGTAAAAATGAAAAATGATAAAATAAAAATAATAATATTAAAAAGGGATATTTAACGAATTTACATTACCATTATACTTATTATTATTTTTATTTTATTGTTATTATTACATTTTATAATATTTTTTTTGGAAATATCTAATAAGAAAATAAAATAATAATAATAAAAATAATAAATATAAAAAATAAAAATAATAATATAATAATAATAAATAATACAATAACTACTAAATTATTATTATTATTATAATAATAATAATAAAAATTTATTTTTTGGTTTTATTGTTTTATTATTATTATTATTATTATTATTTTATTTTTTTATCATTATTATTATTATTTTTTTTTATTATTATTTTATTACTTTTTTTTATATTATTGCCAAAAATTATTATAACTGATATAATAAAAAATAATAAAAATAATAAGTATAATGGTAATTTTTAAAATTCGTTATAATTCGTTTTAATATTATTATTGTTTTTTATTATCATTTTTATCATTTTTCTAGTATTAAAATTTCAAAAATAAATTTTTATAACAGTAATAATTACTTAATTTTTATTAATTAGTAAAGATGTAAAAAATTTTAATATCGTTATATTGTTATTTTTATTTTTATTTCTATTATTTTACGTTGTTATTAGTATAGTTGCAAATTATATATTAAACTGCAAAATTCAATAATAATGTAAATTGCAATAAAGATGATAATAATTGCAAAATGATGATAATGTTATGATAATGAGATAATTTATGATAAATTTGGATAATAGATAAATTTTTGATAATAGATAATAATGATGATAAAAACAGGGAAATTTTCTCCAAATTTAAAAAAAAAGGTAAAAGAAAATAATTCCCAAAATCAAAAAGCGGCAAAATCTAGCGAATTAGCCTTTTGAGAGTATACTCCAAAATGACGTTTTTTCGATTTCTTGATGATTTTTGGGAATTATTAGGGGAAAAATGATAAATTACCAAAAAAGTTTAATCTGACATAATAGGGTAAAAGTTAGAAAAGAAGAGAATTTTGATAACATTTGATGTTATTATATTATCAATATTATCATTATTTTTATTTTTTACATTATTTTATTATTTTTATTATTATTATTATTATTTTATATTATTATTATTATTACTTTATTATTATTATTATCATTTTTTTATTATTATTTTTTATTATTATTATTTTACTTTTTTTTTAGATTTTTGCCAAAAAATATTTTAAAATTTTAATAACAATAATAATAATAATAATAATAGTATAAAGATAATGTTTAATTCGTTATAATTTGTTATTATATTTTATTTTTATTTTTATATTTTTATCATTTTACTATAGTATAATTGCAAAAAAAATTATTAAACAGTAATAATTACTGTAATTACGATATTATTAAAAAAATGATATAAAAAAATTATTATATATCGCTATTATTGTTATTATTTTTTATTTCTTTATTATTGCGTTGTTTTTATATAGTTGCAAAATTTATATTATAACGCAATTTGCAATAATAAGATAATAATTGCAATAATGATGATAAAAATTGCAAAAATGATGATAATATGACGATATTTGGGATATATGATGATGATAATGATAATTTGTATAATGATGTAAAAATATGTAATAAAAGGAAATTTTCTCCATTTATAATAAAAAAAAAGGGAAAAGAAAAAAATTTCCCAAAAATCAAAAAGCGGGAAAAACTGCGAAAAATAGCCTTTTTAGAGTATACTCCAAAATGCGTTTTTTCGATTTCTCTGATGTTTTGGCATTATTAGGGTATAATGATAATAATTTCCCAAAATTGTATTAATCATGCAAAATAGGTAAAGTTAGATAAAAGAATTTTTTATAACATTTATGTTATTATATTATCAAAATTATCATTATTATTATTATTATTTCTATTTTTTATTAAAATTATTTTATTATTATTATTATTATTATTATTATTATAATAATAATAAAAAAAATAATAATTATTATTATTGTTATTATTATTTTTTTTTTATTTTATTATTTTGTTTTTATTATTATTATTATTTTTTATTATTTTTTAAATTATAATTATTATTATTTTTTTTATTTATTATTTTATTATTATTATTATTATTATCATTATTACTTTTTTTATTAGTATTATTCCCAAAAATAATTATAACTGTAATATAAAAATATAATATAATAATTAAAAACTAAAATTAAAAGCCCCTTATAAAATCGTTACTAATTTATTATTGTTTTATTATCTTATTATCATTTTTTCTAGTAGTATTTGCAAAATAAATTTTTATAAAGTAATTTGCTGTAATTACGATATTAAATTAAAAAAATGATAAAATAATTTTATAATATCTTATTAATTTTTTATTATTTTATTTCTATTATTATTGTTTTGTTTTTATTATATTGCAAAAATTTTATATTATAACTGCAATATTGCAATAAAAATGATTAATTGCAAATATGATAATAAATTTCAAAAATGATGATAATTATGATAATGAAAGATAATGATATAATGAGAAATAATTTGATGATAACAGATAATAAAGATGATAATAAAAAAAGGGAATTTTCTCCATTATAATAAAAAAAGGTAAAAAAATTAAACCCAAAAATCGAAAAAGCGGCAAATCTAGCGAAAAATACCCTTTTGAAGTATACTCCCAAAAAGACGTTTTTTTTCCTTTCTCTGATGATTTTTCAATTTTAGGGGAAAAATAAAAAAATTACCAAAAACTATTAACCCTGACAATATGAGGGTAAAAAGTGGAATAAAAAAATTTTGATAACTTTGATGATTATTAAAATTTATCAATATTTCATTTTTTATTATTATTATTACCTTTTTTATTATATTATTATTTTATTATTATTATTTTTTTATTTTTATTTTATTATTATTTTTATTATTAATTTTTTTTATATTAAATAAATTAAAAAATAAAATAATAATAATAATTTTTAAAATTTTTAATTTTATTATTATTTTATTATTTTATTTTTAATTTAATTTTTTTTTAATTTTTATTAAAAAAAATTAAATTTTAAAAATTAAAAATTAAAAATTAATTAAAAAAAATTTTTACTTTTTTTTTTTTA
>NW_023652628.1:0-5205 GCF_015228065.2 Penaeus monodon
AATTTATAATAATTTTTGCAATTATACTACCAGTAAAATAATAATATGATGAATATAACAATAATAATACTAATAACAATATTTTAACACTAGCATTATTATTATTATACTTATACTATTATTATTATTGTTATTATTACGATATAATAGATTTTTTGCAATATACTAATAATTAAGATAATATTAATAATATAATATACTAATAATAATAAATAAAATAATAATAATAATAATAATATTTTAATAATATTCAAATGTTATCAAATTCTCTTTATTCTCACTTTTATCATCATTATTGTTATGATTAATACAATTCTGGTAATTATTATCATTATTACCCTAATATTGCCGAAATCACCAAAGAAATCGAAAAAACGTCATTTTGGAGTATACTCTCAAAGGCTATATTTCGCTAGATTTTGCCGCTTTTTCGACTTTTGGGAATGTTTTCTTATACTTTTTATATTTATTGGACACAATCTAATTATATCATCATCATTATGATATACATATATAACAATAATACATTTTATATATTATTATATATTTTCTTAATTAGTATCGTTATTACTTAATTATTACTGTTATAATAATTATTTTGCAATTATTACCAGTACAAATATAATTTATAATAATAACAATAATAATATAATAACAATATATACACTAGATATATTATTATACTTATACTTATTTATTATTGTTATTATACGATATATAGATTTTTTGCATAATATTATAAATTAAATACATATAATAATAATAATATAAATAATAATAATAATAATATAATAATATATATAATAATAATATTATTATAATAATATATTTTAATTTAAATATTCAAATTTATCACAATTCTCTTTATTCTCACTTTTATCATCATTATGTTATGATTAATACAATTCTGGTAATTATTATCATTATTACTCATAAATAATGCGAAATCACAAAAATCGAAAAAACGTCATTTTGAGTATATCCAAAAGGCTATATTTTCTATTTTGCAGCTTTTTTCGATTTGGAATGTTTTTCTTATACCTTATATCATATATGGACACAATCCAATTTCATTATCTATCTCATACTATTATATATTTCGTTTATATCATCATTGATTCATTTCTTATCATTTATTCATATTTTTGCAATTATTATCATCATTATTGCAATTGTATCATTATTATGCAATTATTGGAGTTATAGTTATTATTTTTGCAATAATCACTATAACACAACATATAATATATAATCAACAATAATATACAATATAACGATTTTATATTATTATTATATATTATCTTAATTAGTATTGTTTATAGTAATTATTACTGTTATAATAATTATTTGCATTATACTACAGTACAAATAAATAATGATTTAATAATAATATATAATAATTATATTATCACTAGCATTATTATTATACTTATACTTATTATTATATTTATTATACAGATAATAAGATTTTTGGCAATAATAACTATATAATAAATATAATAATAATATATATAATATATAAAATATAATAATTAATACATAATAATAATAATAATAATAATAATAATAATAATTTTAATAATATTCAAATGTTATAAAATTCTTTATTCTCACTTTTATCATCATTATTGTTATGATTAATACAATGCTGGTAATTATTATCATTATTACCCTAATAATTGCCGAAAACACAAAAGAATCGAAAAAAACGTCATTTTGGATTATACTTCATAGCTATTATTTCCGACTAGATTTTGCCGTCTTTTTCGACTTTTGGGTTTTTTCCGGAATGTTGGGCTTATACCTTTGTATCATATGTATGACACAATTCCTGTTATTATCATCATTCATTAATCATGCTTTCATCATTATAATCGTTGCCAGCTACCTTCCGTATCATTCATCTATCAGCATTATCATCATTATCATCACATTGTCATCATTATTGCAAATTAATTATATCATTATTGCAATTGTATATCATGATTATTGCAATATTGGAGTTATAGTATGTATTTTTGCAATAATACTAAAACCACAACAATAATAATAGAATAACAATAATAATAACATAATAACGATTTTAATTATATTGTATACATTATCTTAATTAGTCTCGTTATTACTGAGTTATTTACGTGTTATAATAATATTTTGCAATTATACTTACCAGTACAAATAATAATAATGATGCTAATAAAACAATATACTACTAATAACAATAATTATAATCACTAGAATTATTATTATTATACTTATACTTCTTAGTATTAATGTTTAATTATTACGGATATAATAGATTTGGTGGCAAATAATACTAATAATTAAGATATAAATGAGGAATAATAATTAATAATAATAATAAATAAGAATAATAATCATTAATAAAATAATAATAATAATAATAATAATAATAATAATAATAATAAATTTTAATAATATTCAAATGTTAATCAAAAATTCTCTTTATTCGCACTTTTATCATCATATTGCTTATGGATAATCAATTCTGGTAATATATCATTATTACCATAATAATGTGCCGAAAATAACCAAAGAAATCGAAAAAAACGTTCCATTTGGGAGTATTACTCTCATAAGGCTATAATTTCGCTAGATTTTTGCCGCTGTTTTCGACTTTTGGGAAGTTTGTCTTATACATTTTTTTATTAAATGGACACAATTCCTGTATTATTCATCATCATATCTGAATTATAATCCTTTATTATAGTAATCATCATCAGTTATAAAATTAATCATCATTATCAATCATATTATTCATCATTTATTGAAGTTATTATCATCATTATTGCAATTGTTATCATTATTATGGCAATTATGGAGTTATTTAGTATATATTTTTGCAATTAATACTAATTAACCAACAAACAAAATAAAGTAATAAAATAATAATAACGTAATAATGATTTTATAATTATATTTTATCAATTATCTTACTAGTATCGTTATTACTGTAATTATTATGTTCTTAATAAATTATTTTTGCAATTATACTACCAGTACAAATAATAATAATGATGATAAAACAATAATAATACGAATAAAAAATATAATCACTAGGCATTTAATTATCTATTAACTTATTACTTATATTATTATTGTTATTATTAAGATATAATAGATTTTTTGGCAATAATGACTAATAATTAAATAATAGTAATAATAATAATATAATAATAATAATATAATAATAATAATAATAATAATAATAATACATAATAATAATAACTTTAATAATAATTCAAATGTATCAAATCTATTTAATTCTCAATTTTATCATCCAATTATTGTTATGATTAATACAATTCTGGGAGTAATTATATAATTATGACCCTAATCATTCCGAACACCAAAGAAATCGAAAAAACGTCATTTTGGAGTATACTCTCATAAGGCCTCTATTTCGCTAGGATTTTGCCGCTTTTTCGACTTTTGGAATGTTTCTTATCATTTTTTATATTATATATGGAAACAATTACTGTGTTATAAGTCATCATTATCATGATTTAATCATTATTATAGTTTCTCATCATTATCATAAGTATCATCATTTTCATATCATTATCATCATTATTGCAATTATTTCATCCTTATTGCAACTTGTTATCATTATTATTGCAATTATTGGAGTATCGTCTAATTTTTTGCAATAATACTAATAACCACAACCAATAATAATAGTAATAACAATAATAATAACAATAATCAAAACGAATTTATAAATTATTATTATATCATTATCTTTAATTAGTATCGTTATTACTGTAAGTTATTACTGTTATAAATAATTATTTTTGCAATTATATACCAGTACATAATAATAATAAATGATGAAATAAACAATAATAATACTAAAACAATATAAATCAAGCCATTATTATATTATAATTATACTTATTATTATCATTGCTTATTTATTACAGATATAATAGATTTTTTGGCAAATAATACTATAATTAAGATACTAAGTAATAATAATAATAATAATAATATAATAATTAATAATAATAATAATAATAATAATTAATAATAATACTAATTTTAATTAATATTCAAATGTTATCAAAATTCTCTTTATCTCACTTTATCATCATATTGTTATGATAATACAATTAGGGTAAGATATTATATTAGTACCCTAATTAATTGCGGAAACACCAAAGGAAATCGACAAAACGTCATTTGGAGTATACTCTCATAAGGCTATATTTTTGCTAATTTTTTCCCCTTTTTTTGACTTTTTGGGGAAAGTTTTTCTTATACCTTTTTTATTTTATGGGCACAATTTCCCGTTATTTATATATTATCAGATATACTTATTATCGTTATATCACATTACATATTATCTCATTATCATCATCATTATCACATTATTGCAAAAATTTTTAAACATCATTATTGCAATTGTTATCATTATTTTTGCAAAATTGGAGTTAAGTATATATTTTTGCAATAAATAAAAACCACAAAATAATAAAGTAAAAACAAAATAATAACAATAAAAACTTTTTTAATAATTATTTTATCATTAAACTTAATTAGTATCGTTTTTACTGTAATTTTTACTGTTAAATAATTATTTTTGCAATTAAACCAGTACAAAAAATAAAATTATTAATAAAATAAAAATATAATACAAAATTATACAATAGCAATTTTTATACTTACTTATTATTTTATTGTTATTAAATTTCATTTTAAAAGTTTTTTGAATAAACTATAATTAAAATAATATAATAATAATAATAAAAATATTAAAATAATAATTAAAAAAAATAATAATAAAAAATTTTAAAATAATATTCAAATTTATCAAAATTCTCTTTACCACTTTTACATCAAGTTTGATTAAATAATTCGGTAATTTTACATTATTACCCAATAATTTCCCAAAACAAACCCAAAAAAAGAAAAAAAATCATTTTTGGGGTATATTCGGGTTTTTTTGAAATTTTTCCGCTTTTTTTTGCTTTTGGAAGTTTTTCTTATACCTTTTTTATATTAATATGGAACAAATTCTGTTTTTCATCATATTATCTGATTATCATCATTATTTTCTTTTCATCATCATTATCATCATTTTTCATCATTATCATCAATTATTCAAAAACCATTTTTGCAATTTTATCATTTTATTGCAAATTGGGGTTTTTAAAATTTTTTTTGCAAAATTTTAAAAAAAAA
>NW_023652629.1:0-5204 GCF_015228065.2 Penaeus monodon
TGGGGAATCGAACGAGGGGAGCATATTTTTGGGGGCCAAAAATCCCCCCCAACAGCCACAGGGGTAATGAAAATACACACATATTACGTAAAAAGGCGTTGCGGACCTATGCACTCCGTCTAACCAAATAAAGCCCAAAGAGGTGGTTGCTAGCTGCAGGGCACAGCGTGCGCACACCCAACCCCCAGGACTCCTGCCCCCCTAGTAAACGGTCCCATGCGGGGAAACATCGTGGGAATTTTCTCCCGGGCCCCTGGAAAAACCAGGGGGGGGATACACCATCCCCTCTATGGGGCCTTGGTGCCCAGAAAAGCCTTTTTGTCTCATCCCCTCCCGGTACCCCCTCCAGTAGGGGTGGGCCCCTCTGTCCGGCTACCAGATCATTGGGAAACCTCAAGCCCCCCCCCACCCCCAAGGCGGCTTCCGTTGGGGGGTATTCCCCCTTCTATTTCCCGGGTTTGGGCCCGGCACTTGACAGGGCTGGATTGCCCCTCCCAGTGGCTAGGTAGGCAAGGTAACAATTTGTCCGGCTGTTGATTGAGCCCCAAACTCGGTTCCATCGTGACCCCTTTTAAAGGGTCCATGCTTTAACCACTCAAAAGCACTGCGGGCCTCATTTTTTTTTTTTATTTTTTTTCCCTGGGGTTTCTGACATTGACGTCCAGCATGATATTTAAATTGATTTACTCTGTAGATCTTGGATGAGACTGGTGGGTCCCCAGTTTTCCTTTCCGAGAATCACCTTTTAGTACTTTATCTATTACTATAACAACATTTCCCAAACTGGTGCGCACTCTCGGGAAAAACTATCCATTGCCGGGTGGTGTTCGCGGAAGGTACCTTGGCCCCTGAACTACGCCTGGAGACGCGCATGGCCTCCGAAGGATGTCTGGAACCCGCTGCCCCACCTTCCCCTGGATCTCACCAGCTCCCTTCCGTCTGTTCGCCAGCCATGACCTCTCCGCCTCCAGGCCTTTACCAGTTCTGCAGGGCCCTTGGCGCGCCCTTGGGGGGCGTCTTCTGGCTCTTGAAAAAACCCAACCCCCTTTAGGGCCCAAAGGGCATCTTGGGGCCCTCAAGACCTGGCATAGAATTTGGGCCGATGCTGTACACGTCAGATGGCTGCTGCACGGCTAAGGGTTTTTGTTCCGGCAGATCTAGGCGGCGTGGGCAGGTCCTCCTTCCAGGACACAGACTCCCATGGGCGTCCCCTCACGGGGCCTTCCGAAGTCAAAGAGGGGGGACCATTATATTTCACGGAGATTTGATCCCTTTTGTCGTTATGTGAAAGCTCCCTTTTTTTTTTTGTTTTTTCTTGTATGGTTGCCCTGTCAGATTTTGACTTGGCGTCAAAAAAAGCAAAGATCCCTTAATTGTACTTTAAAATTGTGATGATCTTTAGCAGTACGGTGGTAGGGTCCCCAGATCCTTTCCATGGAGAATGCCCTTTTTGTCAAACCTTTTTTGGCAAATTTTCTCCCCTGGGACCGGCATGAATTGGGCTGGCTTGCCCACCCATTGCAATCGGGTGGAGTTCCTTGCCCCCAAAGGAAAAAACGCGCCGGCCGGTGACTCGAACATTCGAACCAGATTGCCGTCGTGCGTCTTTTAGTCCGTGCTCTAAAACCACTCGGGTCCCTGCGGCCTCTATAAATGTTTGTAGTGCCCCGTCGATTCGACATTGGCTCCACAGTATTACAGTGTTTTTTGTTTTTTTTACCAGTTGTTGGTAAAACCATTACCAGTTCACCATTTTTCTACTTAATTGTACTTTCATGTGAATCTTGGCCTGAGTACATGGTAAGGTCCTCATTCTATTCACCTGGGCGGGGGGCCCCCGGGCAGTGCTTTGACTGTCTTCCCACCCAGTGGCTAATAGGCAATCGAAGTGAAGTTCCTTGCCCAAGGAAACAACGCACCGGCGGGTGACTTCCCGAACCCTGAAATCAGATTGCCCTCTCACAGTCGGGGGTCCAAATGATCAAACCACTTCCGCCACCGTGGCCTCTTACTTATCATATAAAATAAATATAATATATATTTGAATTTTTAATATTTGTATTCAATGTATGTATATATATTATATAGCATATGCATATAATATATTAATATTTATATATTTATAATATATATAAATTATATATTTTTATATATAAATATATAACATATTTTGTTTATATTATAAAAATTTTATATATATCTATAATACATATTATATATATTTTTTTATATATAAAATTATTATAATTTTATTTAAATATATATATATAATAATATTTTATATGTATAACAAAATTAATAATAATTCATATGTAACATATAAAATATATATACATATGCATATGATATATATATACAAAATATATATGTAAGGTGTGTTTCTGTGTCTGTGTGTGTGTATAGGATTGGAAATTTTCTACAGGATTGGATAATTCTATTTCGGGTACCAGTGGACCACGTGGTTTGTTTCCCCCCGTGGAGCAATCAGTGTAGCAACGGGGCCATGACCTCACCTCGCTCCCCCCATGCTTTCCCGCAGCTGCTGCTACCGCTCCTCCCTGGAACGGGCCTACTTATACCGAGAATGCCTAGGCCTCACGAGTTTAGGGGCTAAGCAACCCCCGCGCTAAGGTCGCCCTCGCCTCCCCCGGGTGGGCTGACCGTGAACCCCCCGCCGGCCCGATACCCGTATAAAAAAAACTGTCGGTTTTTTTATACTGTGTGTGCCACTCTCAGAAAAAAAGAGTCAAAACCGTTTCAATTAAATACCCTCTGTTTCACCTTGTACTAAAGGTGAGCCTTTTACAATCTGTGGCAGGGTGGTGCTGCGTCCTTCCCGGGCCCCGCCAAAAAAGCAAACCTTCGAAAAAAATCCCCTCGACCGCATCAAAACTGGCTAAAAAAAAACACGTAAGAACGTTTGGGCCCCCCTTTTTTTATTTTTTTTTTTCCCCTTTCCCTTTTCCCTACATGTGCTAATCCTTTTTTTTTTGTTGGGGTTAAAAGGGGCTAATTGACAGCCATGGGCCGTTTTCCCCCACTATTCTTCCACCTCAGATCGTTTTTTTCCGTGTATCGATATCCCAACCAAATAACATGAAATCTTTCGTTACTTTAAGTTTTAAAAATTTTTTCTCTCTTTTTTAGGATTTATATTGTTTCAACGCAACAAATTTTAACGCTTGTGATTTTAAATCTTACCCACGAATATCTTTTCTTTTTTTTCCTCCCCCCACGATGCGAAAACATCTTTCGTTTGCGGTCACTTTTGTATTAAAAAAAAGGTTTTTTTTCCTGTCTTGACCTGACCTCACTTTCTTTTTTCCCTCGGTAGGGGGGCGACGTGGGAGGGGTCTGATGAATGCGGGTTCCCTGTTTTTTTTTGGTTTTTTTTTTTTTGAGGGCCTTGGGAATTAACCAGCATTTTTTAAAAATTTGTTTTTTGGGTGGGACACGTTCCTTGGCGTTTAGAGCGAGCATGAAACAAAATTTTTCTTTTTAAATTGTATTTTTGAATATAGCTTTAGGATTTTCCCCATACATAGGTACGTTTTGGGCCCGATATTCCCCCCGGGGTTTGCGTAAACGCCTTATAGATTCTGCGCTCCGTCTTCAAAAGTAGGTACAATAAACCAAAGTTTTCGTTCTTTGGGCTCCCTTTGAGTCGGTGTGACCCGGGGTTACGTCCGTTAATTAATGTAGACTAGGGTTTAAGCTAAAAAATCATTATTCGCTTATTAATCACACCTTTCTCACCCTCTTGATCGCTTGCCCAATGTTTTGGGGTACTCCCCAAAGCTTTGTGTGTTCGTGAAAAATTTATATATCCTAGGGAAATTTTCGAGCGCCCATTACAGATACGCAGAAGAGAGCAGGGTTATTTTTTTTCCTGGGGTCGGTTGCTTCAGTCCTATCGGCATTTTTTGGGATAGGATCCCCCGTTTTTTGAGTTTTATTAAGTCTGACGTGGCAAAGCTAGACATGTAACCCCCGGGAGTTCAATTTCTGACCCCGAGAAGATTTGCTTATAAAAAAATTGGCGAAATTTTTTCATGTCACCATTCATTCTGCGTACATTCTGTCCATATCATTATATGTTGAAAAAAAATTCAATTTGGGGGAGTTGAAAAAAATCTTAAATGCTATCATTACTAATTTACTCAGTTTTGTTTAGTGAAAATTTTAATTTCGTGTTTGTGATTCATTTCTGTGTGAGGGCCTCTCGCCTTCCCTCTCATTCGCTAGCTGTCACTCCCACGCATACACCACACCTTCACCTCACCTTATCTGTGTGACGACTATGGTTTTAATAGATATTCGCGGATCGCCGTTCGTTCCCTTATCTATTCTCATTCTATCAGATAACACCCCCTGTTTTACCATTGTACTAAGGATGATAGCCTTTTACAGTTTTGGTGTTGGTGTGTGGTGTGTGGGGGTTGTGTGTTTTGTGGTGTGTTGTGTTTGTGTGCGTGTCGTGTGTTGTATCTAATGTATATTATAATATTTATTAAAAATATTTTTATATATATATAATTATATTTTAATATATATATAATATTTTTATTATAATCATGTAATATATATAAAATTTATATATATTATATATATTAATATATATTATATAATTTATATATAATTAAAAAAATATAATGTTGTTACATATAATATATTTTATATATATATATAGTATATGAATGTATATCCATATTATAAATATAATATGTTATATATTTTTTATTAATATATTATATTTAATTTAAAATTGGGGGGTTGTGTGTGTGTGTGTGTGTGTGTGTGTGTGTGTGGGTGCGTGTGTGTAAAGGATGTTTTTATATAATACATATGTTTTAATATAAAATAATATATATATACATAATATATATTTTTTTTATATATATATATATATAGTATATATATAAAAGTAATATATGTATATCTATTATGTATAATATAAACTCTCTCTATATATTATATATGTATAATATTATAATATAAAATTATTAAAACTTATATATATATATGTTGTTGTGTGTGTGGTGTGTGTGTGTGTGTGGGGGTTTTTGTGTGTGTGTGTTGGGGGTGTGTGAGTGTGGTTGGTGTGTGTGTGTGGTGGTTTTGTGTGTGTGTGTGTTTTTGTGTCTTTTTATTTTTGGGGGACTTTAATTCCCCCCGGCATAACTCCCAAAATAATTTTGTTACAA
>NW_023652630.1:0-5204 GCF_015228065.2 Penaeus monodon
TTTGTTGTATTTTGGTTTTTGAAAATTGTTAAATTTTTATTTTTAATTTTTTGTTTTTGCTAACGCTTTCCCGAAAGGGGCCCTTTAAAACCAAATTTTTCAAAATTTTTGGGGTGGTGTAAATTGTTCTCCTGCGTATTCTTCTCCGGCCATTTTTACTGTCACGTTTTCAGATGACTGTCGTGTTGTAATAATATTTTCAGAAGTCATTCGATTTTCACATCACTACTCATTAGAAAGCACTTTCCCTCTACAGGACTTTTGTTTTCCATTATCAATCACATATCTTGCCTGATGTTTTTTTTCATTTCACTCTCTTGCCTGATGCTTCTTATTTCCTCGGCCGTATCCTTGTCTTTTTCACCAATGGTTTCTCCTGTGGCACTGTTTCCTGGGATGGGGAATCCCCCTGGCAGTTGCCGGAATTCCTGTGGGTTGGTAATGTCACGCGGCCGGGGGGTGGGGGGGTCGGGTGGCTGGGCTGGGCATCGCCACTACGCGATCGATGGTTACGGTGGGGACAGAAGGGGGGGGGGGGTGCTCATGACTCTTTGTGAGGGCAGTTTACGTTGTTGTTGTCCTTCTTGTTGTTTCTTGCAGGGCAGTCCTTTGCCTGGTGAGCTTCTGCACAGACGGCACACGCTGTTTCTTTCCTGCAATATTTAGTTATGTGGCCGTAACCCTGACACTTGTAGCAGACCACAACCTCTGAGCACCATGGTCGAATGGAGCTCAGCTCTATGTATCTTCCAAAGAATTGGTACTCTTTAGGTGGCGGCTGTTCACCGCTCCATACAATTTAAGGGCTCTCTGTCCTTATAAATCCTCTGAGCTTTAAAAACATCCGGAAGATGCAGTGCTTCCTCGGCGGCAACCTCCTTCGGAAACCTGGTAACCAGGTATTCCCCATATTTTTTCCTTTTGGGCTGATATTCGTCTTTGCTCTGCAGAGAGATCCCTGCAACAGTGCCATTAACCATCATGGCCACGTATTTTTGTTGTTCCCATCGTACATAGATGTAGCGCGATGATGTCCATCTCCCCTACACCATGTCTAGCGGTCCTTCCTCTTGGAGGGGCAGCAGCTGGCTAACCTCCCTCATCCACCTGATTTCATCTATGGTAGATGTGTCCTCCGGAAAGGCCAGTCTACCGGGAGGGCGAAGGGTTCGCGGTTTTGGGTCGTCACGTTTGCTTTCTCGGTATAGCATATACATAAGTCTATTTCTGTAGATATAACGAGTATAGAACCCTATTATAATGGCGTGCCTCGCCCTTTAGGCACCTTTGATTTGCCTCAAGGGTGACCTAATTTGGCTGGTCCTCTCGATCTCGCGTGCGCTGTCCTGGTGCATCTTCTTAGCTGCTTGTCCCTGTCGTCCTCATCCTCCTGGCCCTCGGTGTAATCTGTCCATCCTCGATGTCCACACGTCCTCGAAAGTTTCGCACAGGTCCTCCTTGACTTCGGATTCATCTAGACTTCCTCGTAGTCCTCGTCCAGGCCTAACTCGGCGGCCGTACTCGTCCAGACATCCTCACAGATCTCGTCCAGGTCCTTCACGGCGGCATGCTCGATCTCTACGTCCTTGTAATCTTCTTGTGGATCTATGGGCGTCGGCAAGGGGCAGCATCTCAGAGCGGCTGATACCTGTGCTAACAAGCTCCTGAAGTTGACTGGATCTGCGGGCGTCCGCCAGGCGTCGCCCATACACAGCATCCTGGGGCGACTGGTACCTGCGCTGGCGAGTTCCTGATTCTTTCCTGGATCTACGGGCGAGGGGAGGAACGAGATAAAATGAAATGATATTCGTGACAGATATAAAATCATGAGCGCGTTAAATTCGTTGCAGATGAAACAACATAAATCTCTAAAACGAGAGAAATTAATTAATTACTTAACTAACGAACGATATTCATGTTTATTGACCACATACTCGATCACACGGAAATGCGATCTGAGATCAAAAGAATAGTGTGAGAATGTGCCATTGCTGTCATTTAGCTCTTTTTACCCAACAAAAAACAACGGCTTAACATATACATGGGCGAAGAAGGAAGGGAAGGAAATAATAGAAAGGAGGGCTCAAACGTGTACTTAGGTGTTTTTTTAGTTTTTTTTTCTTAGACATGTCTTGGAAAACGGTCGAGCGGTTTTTCTTCTTTTCTTTGGAGGTGTTTGTGCTGCAAGCCAAAAGGATGCAGCGTCACCGGTGCTACCAGATATAACGGTCGGGCGCGGGGAGGGTGCAAGCGCCAGGTCAAGTGCTGTCACACATACACTCACCAGGTCTCGCCAACGGTCGTTGGTACAGCACCCTGTTACTTTAGCACCACACTCAGTATTCGTAATTTTTACTAAGCACTAGATTCCCTGACCATAGTATCCAACACAATTTGGTGTATGTACACCCACACACACCACGCACACTCTGGATATAAGGACAACCCAAGTGAGGGGGTTTATCCCCATAAAATCGTCCAGAACACAGGAGGAATCCTGATGACATCCTGCTTTGATTTTTCTTGGCTTACAACTGGAAAGGCTGTAACATATGTCATTATATGTTCTACCTCCTTAGAGTTTAGTTGTCAATTGTTAATTTTGGAGGGGTGAATATTAATATATTCAAATATCAGCAGCATCCACATTGGCACCCCCTCCCCCCACCTTCCTTCAGAAAAAAGGATCCACAAATAAAAAAATAAATAAACAAATAAATCAAAATGAAGAAAGAAAGAGAGAAAAACTCAGCAAAAAAAGACAGGAAATTTGTTTATTTTGCCCTTATAATGAATTTCATTAACGGTGAATGCATGTATCACCTGCATAGTTCATTAACAGAATGCACAATATCACCTCTGTTATTGTATTATCTTATATAGGCGCTCTTGTGATACAGCATGACATCTGTGTGATATGATATTCTTTTATGCTTGTCTTGCGAGTGGCGAGTGACTTCTGGGTCTTCCTTCCAGGATGATGTAGCCTAGAGGTTACTGCTGTGGCTGAGCATCATGGCGGGTAAGGACTAAGCTCAGTCGAGTCAGCACCAGCTAACATACATTAATTGAGTCAGTATTAGTCGACACAGGCCAGGCTCCCCTCATGGGCATAGACCCAGGCAAGGTTCAGCTCCACATATCGGACTTATTTTAAGATGATGTCGGCCATAATCTTATTGAGGCTCCTTGTGGGAGGAGGCTTTGATCGCCTGCTGCATAACGTGAAAGATACCCCTGGGGCTAGGACCTCGGGAAGGTTTACGGCATAACAAGCCATGTGGAGGCCTAGTTCTCGATATTGCTTCACAGCTTATACTGTTTCATAGGTACCAGTTACATTCTCATTGTGAAAATCTTGCTTTTGATTCTTCTCTAGATTCACATGACAAATCTGTAGGTATGGCTGGGAGAGGATTTTTCATTTTCATAGACAAGATTGCACATGGACTATTTGGAGTTGTGGATGACAACTTATCGTCTGTAGCTCACAGTTTCAGTACATTTACTCATGCTGTAAACACGCATATGCAAAACGTTCAGGAATTAGCTCCAGCTTTTTACAATAGTCAGTTTGTAGGTACAGGAAATTATATTCATAATCTTACTTCTTTAACCTTGGGTGTTTTTTCTTATCAAAAATGGTTAACAAACAGCCCTCATTCGTGCAGCACTCGGCGAGGTGTTGCCAATACTTAATTTCACCTGCTGACACGTATCTTGATTTTACGGTAGCCTAAAGTATTTCCTCACTCTCTGTAGCCGCTGTTATCAACATCGGCATGGCGTAGCTGCTGGCATCAGCATCACGTGTATAACATCTGTAGCCGCTATCATCAGCATCGGGATGGCGTGACCGCGGGCATCAGCATCTGGCGTATATCATCCTCTCTAGCGCCTGGACTGACGGTTTCCCCATAGGTTGCGATAAGGGTAATGCCGTAGTCTTGTTCCTCCGTGTTGATATATGTGGTGAATTACGCCTTGTCCCTAGTGTTGACGTACATATGGAAGGAAGGGCGTCTCACGAAGGGGGGCCATCACAGGTTATAGAGTAGTACGAGAGGGCATTCTGGCTCGACAACACGTACATAAGGATCGACTTGAGGACTTCTGTTAAAAGGCCTAGACTGTTCCCGCTATGCGTATGTATTATACACATTCCTGTATAGATATAGATGTGTGTCCATGAATGTTGTTGGTTACTTTAAGTAATAGGATTTAAGGACATTAATTACTATCGGTAAAATGTATTCTTCCTGTATTTGCAATATAAGTATTGGTATAAACTCGTAAGTAAACTAGAATCGAATTGCGACAGTGACTGTAATTATTATTGTATTGATTTATGGTTGATATTGTACTGATTACAGGTTTGACCGCATTCCAAAAAAATAAAGCGAGTACGACGCAGTGGTATCAGTCCCCCTTGAATTGCCACGAAAAATCTAAGCGCGTGAAACGGCGCTTACACTCTCTCAGGGCTGTCTGTTATTATTCCAGTGCGTCCTTCTACCTATCTTTAAGGCTTACCGCGTACACCCCATCCCAAACAAAACAAACAATTCACGTTACAAGGTTTATGTACCTCATGTATTTATTCTTAGAGAATTGGAAGGACATGCTTGTGCTCTTATTTCGAATGTGCTGAACACCTTCCTCTGCTCCTTCAATAAGGTGAAAGATCAGATCTCGCCTTTTATGGGTCAGCTTTTAACAGGTGAAATTGCTATAATGCTATTTGTCCCGCGCTGCCACAATTGCTTGCAAGAAGCTCTATCCAGATAGGTTGTTGCAGGGAACCTTGTGCTACCTCTTCACAGTGGGTTAAGGGCCCTGTTAATTTAAAGGATTCTGGCAATTATATCTTCGTCACAAACGTCGCTGCAGATCCTATAGCGATTAGACTGAAGCTCCTGCCCTTGCCGACAATCAACGTCACGATCCCTGAGGTGCATCTTAGGGGCGTTAGCAAGATTCAGGGCACGGACGTGGGGTTGATGTCAGAATGTCAAATTTTAAAAGGGTATGATCCTTAATACAATGGTGAACAGAGGGTAGTTACTTTTAACGGCATGACTCTTATTGGAGTTACAGCCACAGTATGGAAAACAAAGAACAATTTTTTTTTTAATATAGGGAATGCGGATTGGGACCGGTCAGTTCAGCTAGGGGAGGGCTAAGCTGACCTTACCGGCAGTCGA
>NW_023652631.1:0-5203 GCF_015228065.2 Penaeus monodon
GAGAGGAAAGAGGGGGAAGAGGGGGACGTAAATGTTATAGGTCGAATGGAAACTTAGTAAAGGAGGAGGAGAAAGAAATGTAGGAAGAAGACAATGAAAACGGGAGGTGGAATGGAGGAAGAGGCAGAAGAAAAGATTAAAGGAGGAAGAGGGGGAGGCTGAAGATTCCAGAAAGGGAGGAAGCGGAAAAACAGAAGTAAAAACAGAGAGAAAGGACATAGGTAGAGCCAGGACGCAATCATCGGTGCATCAGTGAAACCTCCCCGACATCTGTTTATCAAGAGTGTTTCCATGGCAACCTTTCTCGTGAATCATCCTCCCGTGCAATACAGTATGAATAATACTGATATTGATGATAAGCAACATAATTGTGATAATGGCAACATAACAACAACCGCACTGACAGTACTAATAAAGGAAAAACAACTTTCATGTAGTTATAATGATGTGTGTGTGTGTGTGTGTGCGTGTGTGTGTGTGTGTGTGTGTGGTGTGTGGTGTGTGTGTGTGTGTTGGTGTGGTGTGTGGTGTGTCGTGTGTGTGTGCGTGTGTGTGCGTGCGTGTGTGCGTTGTGTGTGTGTGTGTGTGTGTTGTGTGTGTGTGTGTGTGTGTGTGTGTGTGCGTGTGTGTGCGTGTGTGTGTGCGTGTGTGTTCGTGTGTGTGTGCGTGTGTGTGGTGTGTGTGTGTGTGTGTGTGTGTGTGTGGTGTGTGTGTGCGTGTGTGTGTGCGTGTGTGTGCGTGTGTGTGTGCGTGTGTGTGTGCGTGTGCGTGTGTGTGTGCGTGTGTGTGGTGTGCGTGTGTGTGTGTGTGTGTGTGTGTGTGTGTGTGTGTGTGTGTGTGTGTGTAATGGTAAGAACAACACTCAGCACCAATAAAAAACAATCATACACCATCGTCTGCACCATAAAAAATGGAATAATGTAAATGTCACAAAAAACACGATTTTCAAGTATTAGATATATTGCTGCTTATAAACACTTTTGGGAAAAAACGACGAGAAGAAAAAAAATGCAATAAATATACTTAATGAAAAATATGTCCTCCAAAAAAACACTACCCTTTTACATTCACCAATATTTATTTAATAGGCTTAAATCTGTCCTTCATGATTTAAACCACGCCATCTTCCGCAATGAAGGAAAAAGTAAAAACATGAAAAAAGTGAAAACAAGAAAAAGGGAATAAGACAAAATTAAGAAACAAAAGCGTCAAACAAACCATTCGGTTCCTATACTCGATCACAGGGGCAGTCCTCCTGTGTCTCCATCCCTTCAAACGCCAATCATCGGCCCTTGTCATCTCCTCCTTCCCCCCCCCCTGTCTCTCCTTGTTCCCTATCTCCCCTCTTCCCTCCTCCCACTCCTTGTTCCCTCCCCCTGCCTCCCCCTTTCCCCCCCTCCCTTCTCCCACTCCTTGTTCCCTCCCCCTGCCTCCCCCCTCCCTCCCTTCCTCAACACTCCTCCACTTTCCACGTCCTCCACCTCCCCCCCCCTTCCCTTTTCCTTTCCTCCTTCCCCTTCTCCTTCCCCGAGCTCGTCCCCTTCCCTTCCCCTCGTTCCTGGCACTCACCAGACTCCAAATGGAAAGGCATGGAGAGACAGAGGGAAAAACAGATAAAAATCCAGACAACAAGTTGCTAGTTGACTGGGAGTTTTGCAGAGGCATGGAATCTGATGCGGCAGAAAGAGAGGGGAACTCAATACTAGTTTCGTTTCCCTTTTTTCCTCTTCTTTTGGATAGAGAGACAAGTTGGGCGCAAGGGGGGAGAGGGGAGAGGAGGAGAAGAGAGGCATGGAGAGGTCAATGGGGAGAACAGGGAACAGACGGGAGAGAGGAAAACAGGTGGAGGGGAAAGAAGATTGACTGGGGAGAACAAGACGGAGGAGGAGAAGGAAGGAAAGGGGAGAGAACAGAACGGAGAGAAAAGGTCGAAAGAGAAAGAAAAGAGGAAAAGAGAAAGGGAGAGAAAGGGAGTCAGCGAGGAGACAAAAGGACGAGGTGGGGAGAAGGGAAAAGGAGAAGGGGAGACAGGGAGAGAGGGGAGATGAGGAAGAGAGGGGGGTTTTAAAACGGTTTGCCTATTGGCTGATCTCCCCCTTTAACTAAAGACCCGACGAATTCCGGACGTCATCAATTACCCTCACTAAATCTCGCCAGTACAAATGTTGCCAAGCTGTGATGTGCGGGAGAGTCCGACCTCGTTTGGGGTCGTGTTGGTGCGTCTGCTTTAAAGGGCGTTGTGCTGTGCGCTTCAGTTGTTTTTTTTATGTCTTGGATCTTTGTCTTCTGGGGTGTCTTCGAGTAGATAAGGGTAGATAAGTAAGATTTCTGAGGTAAGTAGGAGGATTTCTTACGTAGTTTGGGGTGAGCGTAGGCTGGGGTTTGTTAGCCTTTTGCTCTAGTGCTTGGTGTGAAAACTAAATGCTGTATTATGATGTGTACTGTTTTACACTTTATCTAAATTTCCCTTTTATGCTAGATTTTTTCCTCCAGCGATCGACTTGATGGTGTGTGTATATATATATATATATATATCATATATATCTATATAATATTAATATATATATATATATATATATATATATATATATTAATATATATAATATAATAAATACACACACACACACACACACACACACACACACACACACACCCCACACACACACACAACAACACTCTCACCCTAACTAACACACACACACACACACACACACACAAAATTATTATATAATATATATATATTTTATATATATATATTATATATATATATATATATATATATATGTTTTACTCAGGGGCATAATATATTGTCGTCCTATGTGATAATCAAAACCTTCTTCCTAGCCGTAATAGTTAGTTTTATATCAATCATATCGAGTTCTAGACCTTGCGATCCTGTTTTTCTGCCATTTGGTGCCGTAGGCTTATCCGATCTGGGCCGAGTTACCTAACACGCGGGACAGATCGCGTTTCACCTTCGTAGAAAGTGTCCCCCGTCAGTCACGATCCGGTGCCTGGAGCGAACGCCTCTGCCGCCGCGACAGACAACCAACCGTAAAACCGCACAAAAAAACAAAGGAAAATAAATTACTATTAGCAACTAAAAACAACCAAAAACAACAGTAATAATAATGATAATTAGTAAAACAATAATGGTGATAAAAAAAATAACAGTAATAACAATAAAAGCAACACTAGCAATAGCAACAACAACCCCCCTCTTTTTCACAAGCGTACCCATAAAATGCCCCCCCCCCCCTCGACGGCAGAAGCTACGTCCGTGTGACACATTCCAACAAATGCGCGATTTTGTAACAAAAGACGAAGGCCGGAAATAGCGCCGTCACGTCACGTAACGCCGCGTCCCGTCACGTCATCAGATCGGACAACGTGACGAGATTCAACGACCGAGTCACCTGAGCCCACTCACACTCCCCTAAACCCCCCTCCCTCTCTTTACCTTCCCACACTACCTTTCCCTCCCCTTCTCGCGTTTGAGATCAGTCTGCCTGTCTGTCTTCCATTCTTTTTCCCTATTATCACTCTTTCCCTTTGTTTACATTCCCTTCACTTCACAATATTTCTCCCCTTCATTCCTATGTTATCCCCCCCTTCTCCCTCCTATCACTCCCTCCCCCCTTTACATCTCCATTCACTTCCCTCATATCCTTTTCCCCTTCTCCCTATAACTACCCCCTCCACCTTATCACCCTCCCATTACAGCCTCCTTTTACCTACCCACACCTTCCATTCTCTTCTCCTCATGTTTTCCTCCTCCCTTCTCCCTCCCTCTCCCTTCCATTAACCCTTCCCCTCCTTTCCTACATGCCTCCGCTTTTACAGGTCATCAAGGCCTGTATGCCTTATTTTTTCCCTTACGTCCCCTCCCCCCCCGCCGTGTTTTTTTTTTAGATTTCCATAAATCTAATTTGCGCGCAGGATGATAATGATGCGGTGGTTGATGGCCCATAAAGAAGGTGAAGGTGACGGTAATGCTGCTCTCTTTCTTCATCACCATCACCGGTGGTGATGACGATGATGACAGTCATAGGGATGAAGAATTAGTAGTAGTAATAGCAGTAGCAGCAGTAAGTGTAGCAGTAGTAGCAATAATAGGCGGGAGAGATTGGAGACCATTTGTTAAAAAAAGTACAGTAATAGTTGTAGTGGTGGTGTTAAATGGTATCATTATCCTTATTTTATCATTATCATTATTTCTGTCATTATATTTTTATACATTCATCATCATCATCATCATCATCATTATTATCATTATTTATTAACCATTACTGTTATCAGTATTATCATCACCATTACTTAAGTAAAATGTCATTTATCATACCTAGAAATAATGTTGGCGACAAGGCACTTCTTTGTGGGACCCCGTTTGCCTGAACAAAAATGTCCGAAAGAGTGACATTGTAGGAAAAGAGTTTCACAACAAAAGTTCTGTCAGAAATGAGTTTTTGAATAAAACAAAGCAAGTTTCCATGTAATCCAAAAGCAGAAAGTTTTTTGAGTAGGCCATATCGCCATGTCATGTCATAGGCTCTTTCTATATCTAAAAATAATAAAATAATTTTTTTTTCCGGAAGCCTCATTGCTCGTCAATCAGTAAATTATGGAATTTAAAAAATGCAAAAGCTTACTGTTAACAGATCGTTCCATGATCTTGCATAAGCAACTTGTCATCGTAATTGGGCGGTAGGAGATGGCAGTTCTAGGATCTCCCCCTCCTGTCAATATGGGAATGTGGGCGTAGTGCCATGAGTTTGGAAAAGTATGGCTCTTCCAAATTTGAGTATACACTTCATGATTAAGATGCTTTATCATCTCCTATCGAATCTCATAGTTATCTCATAGGCTCGGACAAGCTCATCCATTGTTAGATTTTTATTGTAATCAAAGTAATCTCCTGTGGCAAAGTGATAACATTAAACACAGAGTACAAGGTGTTCGCAGATAATGTGATAACACTCAAGTGTGCTACATGTGGATGTCCCCCATCAATCTGGCTCTGCCGAGTGCAGCAGCTTGAAGAAAGAGACTTTTAGGATACATGAAAAGGGCATGATGTTAGTTACCGTGAAACCAAGGGGAAAGTTGTTGGGGAAAATTGAAAGTTGAGGACAATGGAGGAGAGTGAAATTCTTTAAAATGAAGTACCAAACATAGTGGGCGTGAACTGCATGCCAAAAAGACG
>NW_023652632.1:0-5203 GCF_015228065.2 Penaeus monodon
AAAAAAAAAAAAAAAAAAAAAAAAACACCGGCCGAAGGCAATGCCAAACCACCGCTCAAATGCCAAGAAAAATCATGAAAAACCCATGATCGTCAAGGCCGCGGTGGCCGAGTGGTTGGAGCGGGCAGACTCGGGACTGTCAAGACGGCAATCTGGGGTTCGAGGGTTCGAGTCACCGGCCGGCGCGTTGTTCCCTTGGGCAAGGAGCTTCACCTCGATTGCCTGCCTGCCGCTGGGGGGGGGGGCCAGCCCAAGTCAGTGCTGGTCCCAAGCCGGATAAAAAAGAGAGAATGATTACCTATAAAGGTAACATCGGCACTCTCCGTGGAAAGGAAACTGGGGACCCCACCACGTACTCACTGCAAGAGCATCACAACGTGAAAAGTGAGTATCATGCTGTGACCACGGCAGCTCAGACAATGAACCTACCCTTAAAATAAGATGTGTGTGTGTTATTTAATAATATATGTGTGGTTGTTTAATATACATATATGTGTTTTATATGTGTGGTGTGGTGGTGTGTGTGTGTGTTTGGGGTGTGTGTTGGGGGTGTGTGTTGGGTGTTGTGGGGTGTGGTGTGTGGGTGTGTGTTTGGTGTTTTTTTTGTTTGTTGTGTTTATGTATATATTTTTATATATATATATATATATATCTCCCTTATCGTTAATGGTGATGATGAAGATGAAATGAAAATGAAGATGAAGAGAGATGATGATGATGATGATGATGAAAGATGATGATGAGGATGATGATGATGATGAAACATCATCATCATCATCACATTTATCATCAAACATCATCATCATCATCATCATCAAACATCTCATTCATCATCATCCATCATCATCATCGTATTATATTATTATTAATTTTTATAATGATAATGATAATAATATTCATAATAATTATCATCATTACATCATCATTATCCTTTCATCTTCATCTTCTTCATCTTATTTTTATTTTATCTTTCCCCCTCCACCTCCTCCTCCTCTCCCCCTCCCCCTCCTCCCTTTCCCCCTCCTCCCTCCTCCTCCTCCTCCTCCCCTCCTCCTCCTCTTCCTCTTCTCTTCCTTTCCTCTTCTTCCTCTCCTCCTCCTCCTCACTCATCATCACATCATCGTTACCCTTATTATTATTATTATTTATTATTATTATTATATTATTATTATTATTATTATTATTATTATTATAACATTATCATCATATCATCATCATCATCATCATCTCATCATCATCATCATCATCTCATCCATCATCATCATAAACATCATCATCACATCATCATCGATACCGTTATTATTATTTATTATTATAATGATGATAATAATACTAAAAATCATCATCATCATTATCTTCGTCTTGATGATGAGATGATGATGATGATGATGAGTGATGATTTATGATGATGATGATGATGATGATGATGATGATGATGATGATGATGAAAGATGATGTCTTATGGGTAAAAGGACTCTTTTAGTCTTGGTTGGACAGCTTTCCTAGAGATGGTGGGCTCAATGAAAACACTGGTGGTTTTGCAACCTTAAATTTACTAATCCTCTATGAGTGAAATGAGTTTCTATAAATTTTGAAGATAAACGGCGTGGAGGTGTCTCTCCCGGCATGTCCAGCACCGGGGACCCGGTCGTTATCCTGCTACTGCTAGGAAAAAATGACGAAGAAAGAGAATATTGTGGTGATGGAGTGATATTTTTGATCGAAACCCCCGATGAGAATGGTTGTTCCAATGAAAGGATATAGGCAAGAGATGTACAAAGAATGGCAAGAACGAGGATTTTTTGATGTTTCGGAACGAGTGTGTGATCAGGAAGGGCAATTAGAAAATTTAAAAGATGTAAATAAAGTTTTGCCGTATTTTCAAACCCTAAAATGTATCTGAAACTAAAAAATCTTATTATTGCTGTTTCTGTTTGGGTTGCAAGACGGTTGGGGTTAAAAAGGCAGAGACATCTGGGAACAGCCCACCCTGAACCATGGTGGAAAACGAAAAATAGAAAGAGACATCAAAGAACTACAAAGGAGTATAATCTGATGACGAGCCCTAAAAAACGGAGAAGTGAATCAAGAAAGAAGATTAAGAAACTGTATGAAAAATTCAGCATCCCTCGGAAAGGAATTGGAACGCGTTTAGAAGAATTGAAAACAGAGGTCCTGGCAAAGAAGCCAAAATTGATCGTTTTTACCGAAAGATTTCAGCAAAACAGGCAAAACCGACTATTCAACTAGACCAGAAAAGACTGTATTCTGAACTTAATGGGAACAACCGGGTGACAAATGAAATTCCAAATGCGGAAGAAAGTTGAGTGTTTTGGAATGGAATATGGGGAGAGAGTAAAGAACATAATTAGAATGCTGAGTGGCTCAAGACGCTAAAAGACAACTTTAGGATCGGAATCAGGAAGGTTTGGTCATAACTGAGGAAAATGTCTTAAAGCAAAGTAGAAAAGTACCGAATTGGAAAGCACCCGGAAAAGATGGAGTTCAGGGTTTCTGCGTAAAGAAGCGACAAGTTTGCATGAAAGAAATTGCCCATCAATGAATGAGATTTAAGAGGAAGTGAACAACTGCCTGAGTGGTTAAACTTATGGAAGAACTGTTTGTGGCAGAAAGATATAACCAAAGGTGCGCTGTAGACAACTACGACCAATTTCTTGTTTTTCCGATAATGTGGAAGCTCTTTACAGGTATTATGTCTGACTATCTCCATGACTTCTTAGAGGAAGAGAAACTGCCTGAGGAACAGAAGGACTGCAGAAGAAAGACCAGAGGGCCCAAGGATCAGCTGTTAATAGACAAGGCAGTACTCAAGGATTGGAAACCTTGCTATGGCATGGGTAGATTATCGAAAAGCTTATGATATGATCCCACATGGTTGGATTAGAAAATGCCTAGAGTTGTTTGGAGCTGCTGATAATATTAAAAGGGTTTTGAGTAGCAGCATTAAGAACTGGAAATTGGAATTAACATCATCGGGAGTTTCTTTAGGCGAAGTTAACATTAAAAGAGGAATCTCCAGGGGGATAGTTTATCACCACTTCTTTTTGTTATATGCATGATACCTCTCACTATGGTGTTGAGGAAAGTAAATTTTCATTATGAGTTGGGTAATAAGGTCACGAAGTTTAATAATTTGTTATTCATGGATGATTTAAAGTTATTGCAAAGTCTCATGACCAAATGATCTCTTGTAAAGACAGTGCAAATGTTTAGTAAGGATATCGGGATGGAGTTTGGGATTAACAAGTGTGGAGCAGTCATTTTGCAGCGAGGAAAAATTGTTTGAAGCACAGGTGTATTGCTGCCAGATGGGAAATTCATGAAAGCTATTGATGAAGAAGGCTATAAGTACCTTGGGATACTGGAAAGTGGTAAGATTAAAGAAAATGAAATGAAACCTCAATTTGTAAAAGAGTACAAACGTAGAGTGAGGTTAATACTGAAGTCTAAACTAAATGGTTTAAAACAAGATAAAAGCAATAAGCACTTGGGCAGTTGCAGTTTTAAGGTATGGGCTGGTATTTTGAAATGGAATGTAGAAGAAATAAAGAAGTTAGATAAAAAGACCAGAAAATACTACTATGCATAAGGGTTTGCATCCAAAAATGATGTAGATAGACTATATCTTAGTAGAGAGGATGGTGGAAGAGGATTGATGAGCTGTGGTGTTATCAAAAGTGAAGAGAACAACCTGGGATGGTACCTCAAACATTCTAATGAGAGATTGTTGCAAGGTGTCATAGATGTCGGTATTTTTGGAATTTGAAAAAAGTTGTAGAAAAGATGACTTTAAAAATCGATGAGAGAAAAGAGAATGGAGGCCTGGATGGGGAAACAAATGTACAGTCAGTTTGTTAGTGATATGCCTGTAACAACGGATAAAGACAAAACCTGGAGAAGCAATCAGAACAAACTATATAAAGTATAACATTGATAAGTCAGCTGATTCCCGGCATGTAGATTATGTAAAGAAAGAGGAGAAACTGAGTCATATAGTTAGTGAGTGCAAGAAGCTGGCTCAGACGCATTATAAGAGGAGACACGATAATGTCGCAAAAATGATTCATTGGAAACTTTGTGAAAAGTTTATGCTTGAAAGATCTGATCAATGATACGAACACAGCCCAGAAACAGTCAAAAATACCACTCATATGCTTCTTGGACATGAATATTCAATATGTTCAACACCATCGAAGCAAGAAGGCCTGATATTGTCATTATTGATAAGAAGTCTGCAATAATTATGATGTTGCCATCCCTGGAGACAAGAGAATAGATGAAAAAGAGAAAGAAAAAAAAAAATATCAGGACATTCATTAATATAATGCTAGAATAATGATATTAATAATAACACAATGATAAAATATTAATAATGCTAATAATATTAGTAATCATAAGATTAATAATAATAATAATTATTATTGTTATTATTATTATTATTATTATTTTTTTTTTTTTATTTATAAGTAATGATGATGATAATACTATAATACCAATGATAGTGATAGTGATAATGATAATGGTAAAAAATAACACTGACAATGATAATGATAATAATATATACATTTTATGAGTTATAAAGTGAAGCTAGACCATACAAAGATTTGACTGACAATGCCAAAAAGCAAGTAATCCTTACAAATTCGGCACATAGTTTAATAATGGAATAAGATATAACAGAAGCAAATTTATGCAAATGACGGTTCGAGTACAGTCGTTGCCACAACACACACAATACACGTTGATCACTTTATGAAGATTCTTTGTAATGAATGATGAAAATTTTCTGTTTTCTGGCGGCTGAATAATTAAGTTGGCAATACAACAGGACCAGAACTTACGTCCTGTGACGAAATGCCTTGAACTACACTTGTGATTCTCATTGGTAAGTTTCAGTCAGAGAAGGGAAGGAGAAGGGCAAAAAAGAGAGATGAGGGATAGAGAGAAACAGACTGATAGATATACAGATGGGAGAGAGTGTCAGGGGCGTCAATCGACATTCATCGTTGGTGGTGCGGGGAAACGCACGGTCTTTTTGCATCTTTATGAACATGGTAGATGTTGCGTGGACTAAGGTCGAAGAGTCTGTGAGTTGTGTAGAGCAGAGGTTGACCGGCAAGGGGTGGGGCTGGAGAGTGGACCGCTGAAGGAGGCAGCGGCTGAGCAAGACTTCGGGGGGGAT